>NC_141853.1:10897512-11200530 GCF_024713525.1 Acromyrmex echinatior | reverse complement strand
TGCTTGATTAAAAACAGGCGACGCAACGAGAGGAGACGTTCGAGGGCCAGGTGAAGATTCTTGATAGTCAATTGAAAGAGGTAAGTGAAAGCGAGAAAGATCAAGATTATCATGAAGAAAAAAACCCTTTAATGTATATCGGAAATTTCTACTTTCATTTTGATTGTATTATTATTTTTTTATTAAAATATAAAATCGATATTTTCAGAAATGGAATAATATTTAAATATGATAAAAATAACCATAAAAGTAATTTTAATTTGTGTACGCGAAGAATAACAAAGGATTTACAAAAAATACGCGTGAAACTTTCGAGATTCATATAGAAATGTAAAGCTTCACAAATCGCATCAGATACGAAAAATACAAACGTATCAATAATATCGTAAGTTTTTTTGTCAGTGAACCTATTGTCCGAAAAAGAAAGAGTAGAGCATTGTTCTTGACAATAGCATATTAATTGTGTAATATAGAGTGTGCCGCAACTAAATCTTTCATGGCTTAGATTCAGATTCATAGCGTAGTTGCAATCATGTGTGACGTGAAATTTGTTTTACTTGCATGGCGTGATAAAAGAAACATTGATACCGATTATTTCAACGATTTCAAAAAAAAAAACAGTTATAAATCTTATTGAATAATTATGTTTCAATTTCATGCAGTACATATAATTGAAATAAATAACTTCTTTTTCTGTCTTTCTTTTTTTGAAATCGATGGATAATTTCGTTCAAAATATATTTTTCTGACTGACGAAGTATTGCGTTTGCGTAGGCTGAGGCACGCGCTGAGTTTGCAGAGAGATCCGTGCAGAAACTCCAGAAGGAAGTTGACAGGCTCGAAGGTGTGTATATGATAAAAAAAGAATACATTAATTATTTTTATTCTCTTCAATAATAACGATTTATCTGAATTCAATTAGATTTTTAAAATATATAAATATGTTGATATGTGTGTAAATATATAAATAGATATCTTTTATATTTGATTTACATATAATGTTATAATTGAATTTCTTAAGCGGAAAGAGAAAAAGAATTCAGAAAACAGTTTTTATATAAAAGCTGATATTCAGAATAACCAGAAATCATTTTCTATTCAAGTAATTAAGAGTCTTAAAGAATCACAGCTCTGCATTTGAAGAGTTTGAAGTGTTTGAATCGGTATTAGGCGCCATAAACAAAGCATAAAATTGTAAATTTCTAAATAATCTGTTTTTAAAGAGACTAGAGAAATTGATAAGAATGTTTCTATCCAGAAAATTCAAGTCGAAACGGTTAAATCTAATAAATCTAATTTTGAATTTATGATCAATTTTCCTAATTATACAAGGAATATAACAATTCGACAATCGTAAAGCAAACTCTACTTTTCCATGTGTGTATGTATGTGTGTGCGCTGTATTTTATTTGCGTATTTATTCTTCTAACCGCCGAAACGCAGTATGTTACGCTCGCGTGTGGCTTGCCGTGTGTGTTACTTCCCTTTAACCAGTGATCTTTACAGACGACCTTGCGGCCGAGAGAGAGAAAAACAAATTGCTACAGGAGGAGATGGAGGCCACCCTGCATGACATCCAGAACATGTAGATTGTATTTTTCGCGGTGGACGAAAATGCATAAACGCGAAAACGTTTAGAAAGCGAGAGAACATCCGAGAGAGAAAGAGAAAAAGAGAGAGAGATTGAGAAAAAAGAAATCGAAAGAAAATAAATGCAAGCAGGTAGCAAAACGGCGGCAACGAGAAGTGAACGAGAAGCAAATACGCCGTTACGGAGCGAGAGCTTCGTATGTGCACACTTCACCTAACATTAACGAATAAAAATGCAGTCTTTAGGCTAGCCTTATACCCTCCATTACGTCCATCCGCAGTGCGTATACGTACTATACATGCTTGTATGCGCTCGAGCGTGTGTATCGTGTGCGTGTTGCGTGTCTATTTGTATGCGTGTGACGTAAGTTACTGATGTAGGTTGAGAGGAAGAGAATAGAAAATGTGTGCATGTGTATATGTATGTGAGAGGAAGAGTACGGAAGATACAGAATGAAAGGATCAATATGACAGAGAGAGAGAGAGAGAGAGAGAGAGAGAGAGAGAGAGAGAGAAAGAGAGAGAGAATGTAAAAGATAGAAAGAATGAGGAAGAATAAATAATACGCGATAAAGACAGACGACAGAATAGTTCCATACATAATATGAGGTTACTTGTAATTGAAATCTGATTTTTTTAGCTTTAGATTTTAGCTTAGTCTGTTTTTAAATTTTAATTTAAAAAAAAATGGAGGCATGACTGCGACCGTTTTGAGACGTCTTCGAATGCGATTTAAATTCGTTATGAAAACGATGCGATTTAAATTCATTATGAAAACGATTACTGGCCGTGGGAGGAATACGTGAATAGGTATTAGAGAAACGAATATGAGAAATGAAGACAAAACAGAATTTATTTGTATCGAGAGAAGTTTGATGAGAAATTTGAAACCAATTTTTTTCGAGCATATTAGTTTTATGCGTTAAAGATTTTAAATACAATCTATTATAATATTGTACATTATATAATAATGTACATATATAATTATATAGTAAACAGCGACTCGTCTGACAGCTGAAGACAGGTTCTCCCTATTAAAGATAAATGTTGAGTAACAATTATTAAGTAACATAAAAACGTTGTTGAATATCTTTTAGAAGTGACTTACAAAAATTTTATCTTTTAATTGATTCGATCAGAGTCCACGATTTCATCGAATTTAGCGCGTGTTTCTCTCGGTACAAAATACGCGTAGCAGGATTGTATATAATGGAGGGAAACATGAGTGTTCATTTACTTTGCATCATTTTACATTCCGCATTCCACGCGGCTCAGCTCGCGCGAGAAGAAATTCGTCGTCAGTTTCTTCTGTTAGCTTTACAGTGAGATTATTGTCGCGTTATCTTCTCATTGCCGCCGATGAAAGCAAAGACGACAATGATGCAATAACCATGCATTTAAGAGGATTCCACTGCCAAACCTTCCTATTAATTTTTCTAAAAATATATTTTCTTAGTACATTTTTCTTCGTTGTGCAATATTCAGTCAAACAGTTACAATTGTATTACCAACGTAGTATTGCCATAATTCAAATTTTTTTCTTTCTTCATAATAAAATAATCGAAAATTATCTGGCCTATGCATATATGTGTTGTACGTATGCAGAATGGTTTAATTTCGAGCCTATGAAAAATTGATCAACGCATAATACTTAAGATAACAAACAGGGAAGCAACTGGCTACTTTGTCACATCGCAGCGCAGCTTCCCGTGCTAGCTGAGTCATTTCGATATTTTTTTACCGATCGTGCCTGTATATATTTACGATATAAATACTAACCACGGCCAACGTCAAACCTCAATGCAGGGAACGTGCTTCATTTCGAACGTAACAGCGAATGAGAGATTGGAAATAATAATCGATCGTCGAAATAATGCATATCCGATATTCCACTTCGCGGCGCATGGTTCGCCTCGAATTATTATTATTATTATTACTATTACTATTAATTGATACAGTTTGTCGTTAATGTTATTGCTACTTTACGCTCACCATCGAGCATCGCTAATCCTATAGAGAAATTTCCTCTTTTTTTCTTTTCTATTGAAAAGCGTAATTTATGTCGCGTGCCTCGACCTCGATGCCGTAACCCGTCACGGTTATTCTTGTAGCACTTTTCCTGCAATATATTCTTGGATGGCCTTTTGATATAGAAATGTGCATCGTCCTCTTCCCGTTTCAATATATAAACGCATGTATATTATCGTCGCACGATCATTGAGCGATCAGTGAAGATAGTAGAATAAATCGAATATGCGTTTCGGGATTGGCCCCTGAAAACAATAGAAATATTTTACTTTTCATATTATGGAAGGTACTTCAAATTTAATAATTTAGCTTGATTTGTATTGTATAAATCGATATTTTGATGTAATATTAATATAAGAATCGTTGTTAATTACGTGACTTCTAAATATAATCACGTATAATTAATTAGATTAATCTAATAATATTTCTTCAGAAATTTGGACTATTTTTGAATTGTATATCTCGTAAGTATGTCTCTATTTATATATACGAAGATGACGATGAACTAATCCAAAATACAATAGCTTATGCGATATCGAAAGGCCATCCAGAAACATCGCGATCGTTTGTTCTCCAAGTTAACGTCGCCACGAGCAAACGTTATTAAAAACCAGCAATAATGCAAAAAGCACAATTATGAGACCTACATATTCTATCGTTGATTTTTGTTAGCCACAATTTTTTTTCTTTCTGAATAATGCTAAAATTACGGAAACGCAGATACTTGAGTTTAAGAGAATTTTAGTTTATTAATTTACTTAATATTAATAAAGTAAATGGAACGATAATAACACTAATATCATTGTAATAATAATTGATTATTATATATTGCTATTATTATAAAACTGTTTATAATATATATTTTAATTTTGAAAAAAGAGTGTGTCGTTTGTTTTTCGTTGTGTCGTTGTTCTTTTTTTTTACCTGAGCTAACATTAATCCTCCACCGTTAACATAATGACGTATAACTACTTCTCCACGCGATAACGCTGTGTGGTCGCCTTGTTGTTAGACAATCTCGTAACAAAATTGCATGATGAAGGAAGAAAATGGTACGTATACCTTTTTTACGGTGAGTAAATTTGCTTAATTCGATTTTGCTATATTAATGCATGACAAATTTCCCTACTTATAATAAAATCAAAACTTCACGATTGTCTTTTATCATAAAATAAATATTATTTTATAGATATATCTTTTCAATTATTTGAGTAATTTACTAATGAAATTTTTTCGATATATGTATTATGTATACCATAATCGATATATGTACAGCATAATCGTTAATTATATTAACGATTTTACATCGTAAAAAAGTGAATATTTTCATGATTAATGCATCTAATTATTGAAATATGTTTCGTTAGGAAAATGTATGAAAAAAACTATTACTATAGAGTTAAGAATAGCATAGATATAAATTAAGGTACAAATTTCAATTATATCTAAAAAATTTGTATCTGACAAAAGAAATTTAACGAACATCAGGGTTGTAGAAACAATTGATGAATCTTATTTTTAGCTAAGATTCACGTTATTTATTTTTAATCCTTAAGTTATTTAATCAATTTAAAATAAATATTTTATCCTGCTTGGTTAATTCACTACCTCTAGCGCGGTATTAATTTTAACAATAATAAATACTTGCATCTCTTCAGCACTTTTTTCTGCAAACATTTTTCACGCTACGCAGTAGACGAAATCTAACTAAATAGCGGCTATCTATAACGTTGCGAATGCTTGCAGATGAGATGGTGATCGAAAAGGAGAAATTCAAGGAAGTCGGGGATGGCTTGGATAATGCGTTCTTCGAGCTCTATGGCGTGTAACGTGGCTACTAACTACCCTCCTAATGCTTCGATACAAAAAAAGAAACAAAAAAGATACCGATAGTCTTTCTTACAAATCTAGCTTGCGCTTAACACATCTTTCGTAAGTTACCCGTCTATGCTTTTTAACCCGCTCGTTGCTAAAATCGCAGCTTCCCGACCTGAAAAAATCCCTCATCTTTCTAAAGTGCGAAATATTTCTATGTACCTTCTTTCACATCGCTTAAAACTAAAAAACATTCCATGTACACTATTATGTTAGTAAAGGATCGAAGGTTCATGTGATACCTACATCTTTTCAGTTTTATCTCTTATCAAAGTTCATGCAAATTATCAATGCCCCTAATTCATACTGATCGTATCAAAGTACAATTGAATACAGTAACTGTGTGAATACATTCTAACGACACTATGTTTTCTTGCAGACGAGCTCGTCCACGAGAAGGAGAAGTACAAATACATCTGCGACGACTTGGACCTCACTTTCACCGAATTGGTTGGTTAAATCTGGCTGTCAAATATCCGCGTCCGCTATCGAATTATTTGACCGTAATTATCAACATTATACGCACAGTTCGATCGCGGGTCACAGCCATTCGACTCATATACTTTCGTTATCGTAATAAAAATCAATGTACTATAAATACGTTCCGCGTTCAGATTATTCTTTTTTTTTATTTATCAACTATTCTACTTCTCCAACTTTCGTCGGTATATACAGCCGCTCTATGTGAGTCGCGATTATTTATTTATTTATTTCGAAAACGCCGCTTACATCAAAATTACAAGCGCAGTTCTAATTGCATTATATTATACTTCGGTAATTGAGCATGCGGTAAGTAGAGCAAAAAGAAAAGTACAGTAAATACCCGATGTATTGTATTATTAATAAAATATTGAAATGTGAAAGTATCTTGATGATCTTTTTAAAATAGTTTGCGATTTAAAAAATTATCGAAAAATTGTACAAGGCCATTTTTGTTTCTAATATTTCTCTCTTTCAGAAATTATTATAGAACAAATAAAACATCAGAATTTAATATGCTTTTTTCTTTCACACTTGAAACATACCTTGTTCCTTAATAAGTTAAAGTCAGCTACGAGATATTTATATTTATAAAATATATTCCCATAAATATTTATCCGTATAGACTTTGATCTTATTTATATATAGACTAATCCTTTTAAAGTGAATTTCTTAGGTTTTAGATAATAGGATCAAATTAATTTTCCTTCATCCTCTATTCTCACTTTAAGCTGCTTCATAGATATAATAATCGTCTAAATCCAAAATATTAACCATGAAGATTATATGCTCGTTATGTTCTCTCTCTCTTTCTCTTTCCAATTAAAAAGAATATTAAAATGTACACCCGATTAACCATCATACCGTCCACTAATACCACGTTCCTTCCCTTCTCATTGCAGACGTACTGGTAAATGAGCGCTGTAAATACAAAGCGATCGCCGACGAGATGGATCAGACGTTCGCCGACCTCGCCGGATATTAGCAGGCAGGCTAAAATGCGTACAACCGGGGGTGTTACATGCGGGAAAAAGAAAAAAAGCGAGAGAAAAAAGAAAGAAACGATTCGTTCATGCTACGACAAAACGACACTGCCAGCACGCGGACCCTTCGCCACACGTCGTCTCGTCCGATTACATTAGCATTCTACATGTACTCGCTAGAGGAAAGTCGAGGACGAGGAGGATGAGATCGCTGTCATTTAGTGTTAACCGCGCATGTCTTAACCGTTAAGTCGAATTTTTCGCTGAAGACACCGTCACGCGTTCTACATTCTTTCGACTCGATCGAAATCTACGTTTGAGCTCGTCCAGCGTCTTTTGTAAAGTTTTACATAGAAATCGGGAAGGGAACCTTTTTGAACGGCGGTAAGATCGTATAAAAAAAATTATGCTTCTGAAGATTTTTTGGAAGCAAAAATATATACGTACTCTTCCAATACCTGGCACGAAATTCCCGTTCAATGACGACGACGATTTATTGCAACATTCTGTTACCTGTGCTTGTATTATCCCTGCACAGCAAGGTGTCTTATCTTATCCCTCACGTCCAATAAATTTCATTATTTCCATCTGTATTATTCCCTATAATTCGCATAGCTTCTGTAACATTGGTTACTAAGAAACTTCTTGCTTAAGGATTAATTATTTTCATTTTGCTAGCTCAATCGCACAATTTATGCAGGATACTAAAAGTCGCATTGTTTCATTAACCAAAAAAAAAAAAATACGGGCCAAAAATGGCATTCGCTCGAAAGTTAGATTGTTCTCATTCGAAATCAAGTCCATATGGCCTTAAATACAACATCCTAATTCTTGCGACAAATGTGTTCAAAGCACTTTTATATAAGCAGGAAATAAAAATGAACTGTACAAATTCTTGATATAATTACAACAATTTGTATCTACCAACGGGCTTAAAAAGATAAAGATTAATAATGTTGGAGTGATTAACATCAACAAAAAAAACGACAATTTCCTGCTTATAACATTTCTATTTCGTTTAAAAAGCACTGTTAACATTCATTATTAACCATGAATCTTCTTTACATTTGCACATTCCACCGTATTAGATAGTGCGGTCTAATTAATCAGGCTAACGTTTAAGTTTCTTTCCATTATATATTAAGAAATACTATATATTATCCCCATCTGTTCATGCTTCTATGTTGTATCGTGCAGTATTGTGTCAAAATATTGATGAATTACCGATTGACTTGCTGAAATATCCCATTTTAACGGAATGAGATATAGTGTTCATTATAGCATATAAAATTGCTTCTATGATATATTAGAAAAGTTTGCAAAGCGATCTGGGCTGGATTATGATACGAAAGAAATGAAATCTAATAAAGATAGAACGATATTATAAATAAAAATGTACGCTTGAAATGATCGAATTGCGAGGTCGATCAAGTTCGATACGTCTACGGCTTTCGGCAACATACCTTAATGCTGAAAATTGTATATCTTAGTCTTTAATCTTTTCCAAATGTTAATTCAACGGTTTGACGATCAAATACGATCACGCAAGTTATCGGGATTGACGATGAATCTTGTGATGGACCAAGCTCAGAGACTTTCAAACATGCACTCGATGCAGGCGATCTTGACTATCTTATGTGATAATTATCATTTTATTGTATTTATATTACTTTCAATAAATATGCATATTTTATATCTCTGCATACTAAAATGTTTTACTCGATTTTGAAATTACGTCATGTTAATGTTTATTTTACTATAACATTATTTCATTTAATTTAAAGTTAATTCAATTCATGAGCATCTGTTACATGACTGAATATTGATTGCTTTACGATAATGCCGAATACTAATGGCGTCCGTGCAATTTGCAATATTTCTTCAAATAGTATTAAATTCTCTATCATCGTGATATTAAAACTTGTCATGTAGTTATGTTAAGATATATATAAATGCTCTTTTAATATCTAAAGCAAAATATAAATATATCATATTAGAAAACTAATTGTAAGAACAATTATTTGTTAAATTCTGAAGAAATAATGTTTAACTTAATGAAATAATACACACACGCACGCGCGCACGCGCGCGCGCGCGCACACACACACACACACACACACACACACACACACACACACACATATATATATATATTATATATAAACGAAAGGTTTATCCTTTTTTGTGAATATCAAGTTTATGAACTGAGCATGTGCGAATAAAAATAAATTATACAAACGGTGATAAAAAATGATACATGTCTTTGCGACTTGTTTCTTTAAGAATGAAAACTAGGAATTTTTCAAAATGAAGAAAGGAATTTCATCGATTAAAAAAAGTGCAATTACCAATAATGAACCATAGATTTACATAACATACATATTCATTATTTATGATTTGCTATGATAATATAATATTTGTCTAAACACAACGCTAACATATATTTCTGTATCTTGCAATTAAAATATGAAATCCTCTTATCAGCGATCTAATAATTACAAGAGTGCTACGTAACATGTTTCCAAAAATATCCATTCTCTTAGTTCGTAAAGAAGGTCAAACGACATCACGTGTAATTCACAGATAACACTTATATAACTTTTACATGCTTCATTAATCTGTACAGTTCCATCGGACGTCGTTCCATAATATAATCTGCCTATTCAAGTAAATGGGATGTACATACATTTCTGAGGAACCAGTTTGACATTTATAATTTAAAAATGTAATAACATTGTAAGACACTAAAAAGCACTTTGTGATAGTAAACATTACATTCTATCAACGATCAATTTAATTTATTACTACACGATAACAAACAATGAACCAAATTTATTTTAGAAGATTTAATAGTCATGTTAGCCAACACGAATAATACTGCGCTTTTCAAATATAAATTTCACAAAAAGAGCTTGACATTAAAATAAACTAAATATCAAATTTTTTCTATCAAAAATTTTATAATAAATTAAAAATATTATTCGTATAACCTCAGAATCGCCGAATAATAAAATAACTTACATCAACAACGTAAATGCAATTTTGGAAATGAGAAATGTGAAGCATGTGTGTGTGTGTGTGTGTGTGTGTGTGTGTGTGTGTGTGTGGGCGCGCGCGCGCGCGCGTGTGGACCATACGAAATAAAACTTAAACACTACGAAATAAAATATTGGTTAATTAATTTATATTAATATCGTTAATTAAAAATCAGTAACGGTACGTAACGATAATTTTCATGTTTTATTAAAAAAGTAGGCAAGTGTCAGCATCTTTCGCGTCAATTATCTTCCTTATTATTTTAATTTAATTGCTTTATCTTTAGAAAGAAAGGCATTATTTGTATCAATTATTTTTTCACATTAAATCAAGCTATATTAATGCGGCAAGTAAAAATTTGTTGATATTTCTTTAATCCTACATCGATGCACTTTTTCATCTTACATTATGATAACAAGTCCATACCGCAACTAATTAGCAGTCTATACGTATAAGGCACATTGCATTATTTTTTTTCGAATATAAGGGAAGATTTTGTCTTACGTTTCGTTATTAGAAAAAAATTTAGATATGACTAAAATACTTTTATGAACATCTCCGGAAAAATTTGAAGAGGTATATTAAAGACAAGAATATATTATAGAATAATACAATACATATAATAATATTAAGAATAGTAAATATAAATGCAAAATGGTCGAAACATAAAAATCTGCCTAATTGATGCTAATGTGTTAGTCAGAGTTTATATTGAATAACAAGTAACATAAAATTCTCGTCAATAAAAATAACAATTATCAGAAAAAGGGCTCGTAAAGAATCGTTAATTGAACCAAATTATTTTTTCTTGATATTTATATTCTAATTGTATAATGTAGACTCTAAAAAGATATAGAAACGGAGGAATAATAATAACTGTACGTAATAGCAAAAAAGAAATGTAAGTGACGCTTTACAGAAAACTGTATTCATGGAAGATATATCTTATACTTAATTCGTCTTAATTGTTGATTAAGGCTTATGTCACTTCACAAGCTGTCAGAATTTTAATTGTAATCGACACAATTTATCGCAGTGTGTGTTTGGTCCCATCATGGAATTCTAACATATGAAGTTATATATTGTCATCTAGAAGCTGAGAATACTCAACTTGGATACTCATGAAACACGTTTCTGAGCATTTATAAAATTAATTTCGACATTTTATTTCTTTTATCAACATATTTTAGAATACTTTATCCAAATATATGTCAATTGATATCGAGATAAAATTTCAAATTTATATCAAAATATCAAGATTCTTAATAAAAAAAGTCTTTAATTGTTAAAATATCTAATTATCTGGTTTTCTAAGATGACAGTGCGCCGTTTCGATCAAACTTTATTCCGGCCGAATAATAAGAGCCGAGTAGAAGCGCTCGAGTATTGTATCACGTAATTTTTTTTAACGTCGTCTCTTTCTTCGGCAAAACGCGCCCTAATTAAGCGCCCTGATCGAAGTGACGACAACAGTTAGCAAATAGAAGCTCGACATGAGAAAGAACGTTTAAATCTGCGCCGGTTCGACATAATTAGCGGGTAGCATGCCGTGTCGTCCCGTACGCTGCACCAATCCAGTCATCCAACCCTCATCGACAGCTGTGCAGTTGACAATTAAATCACCGTCGCAGAAGCTCACCTCATCGAGATCTTGCGCATCGTAGTCATACATCGCTCTGTACACTCTCTGTGAAAAATACATCTTTATAGAAAAAAAAGATACGTAGAACATCCATGCTATACACATTTTTTTACTTATGCTTTTTGTCACAATAATTTAAGAAGCTCATTTAAGAAGTGTAATTTGTAAGATTGTAAACTCTTTCCATGAAATCTTTCTTAAATTAGCAGACATAAGTTTATATTACAAATAAGTCATAAGAGACAACACAATGCGACAATAAGTAATAAAAAAGATATTTACTCCGATGTTAGAGGGCGGTGGCGGTGATTGATGTTGAGGTTGATGTTGATGCTGATTATTGTTTATCGTTGTAGCCGGCGTTAACGATCCGTAATATTCATTCACTGGATCGATGTCAGCAACCGAGCCAATTTTTCGTGTCGGTGGATTCGTCACTGCAAACACATCGAACTTTTATGAGCGACGTATAACTTACAACTTTCTACATTTGTATACTCTATTAGAAACGTTAATAATTCGTTCTGTAATAAACACCCTTTTGTTCTCCAGTTAGTAACAATTGTTACTTGGTGCGATCCTGTGATCTGCCACATGAATTATTCCGTGGGTTCAGCAAGGAGCGAACACGGAACCGCAGAATGAGAAACATTAAACAAAGACGATTACACTTTCTATTTTCCCAACGAGGTGCACGCGGTGATGTCGCAACGATTAATTCCAGTGCAAATTGCTTCGATAATTTGTCTTTGTGATGAATCATGTGTGACGACGATAAAAGCATAATGATGCGAGCGTTTAAGTCTGACGAGCGACAATAATGCTTTAGGCGATTTCACGATCGTAATATAAGTCTGGCGTTACAATAGGAATAGCTAAGCGTTTGTCTTCCTAAAATTATCTTTCTAAACAAAAATTCGATTAAAGCACGATCTATTGAAACCTATTATCCAGAGACACGAATTCTATCCCACGTGATCATAAAATAGGCTGCAGATGCGACCTCGGGTAAAAATACATCGCAATAAAAAATATACATTATTAAAATTTTTTCTTCGTTTCTATCTTCCACGAATCTTAATTATTAAGATACAGCCATACAGACTTCTGATATAACTATGAATGTATAATCATTTGCGGACGTAAATAATACAAACCTCAAATATCGAACCGATCGTAAATATTAATCGTATTAAAATTCAGATACCAAGAATAATGTTACGTATTAAATATGCAAATCACAATCCATACAATAATAAAAATATTAATAATATTAATGTTATACAATATTACATAATCTTTCTACAAGTTATTCAAATTATTCTATATTATAATAATACAGTCATGCGACGTCTCTCTCTACATAGCGAAAGGTTGCTGCAACGATTGTAGCCGCGAAGGTAAACGCACCTGGTCCCTTGTCGCTCGTATAAATGACTGTGGTAGCAGCTTGCCTTGCGGAATAGGGACTCGGCCTCGCTTCGCTAAGGGGATCGTAATCGGCGATCCTACCTGGTGTCCTCTGTACCGGTGAATTCGCCGTCCTTGCAGGCGGCGGATTGGCGTTTATGCTCGACGCAGGTGCGATCGTACCGTCTGTGTACTCTACGTACTCTATATCAACAATGCACGAAAAAGACTAGCGATACATTCAATAGAAGCATCCTGCGATCTGCCCACCATGAACGATATTATGTGAGTGTGTAATGAATCATGAATATGGAAAAAAATAATGTAGTAAGAATATAAATTTTGTCTGAATTTCACGCCGTCGTTTTGGTGGATTGATTGTAGCAATACGTGTGTATTCATGATTATGTTATTTTTAATACATAATTTTGTAAATGAAATGCAAACAAATAGTACACAACAAATTCACGAATACTGATACATACATAATGTATAATCTGCAATTTGATGATTAGATACTGTTATGTAAATCGTCGTTAATTAACAGTTGAGATGTTAAAAATTGAACATGTAATTCTATTATTATTAAGATTAAAATCGTATACATATATATATATATATATATATATATATATATAATTATTAACAGAAAGTAATTTAAGACAAAATGTTAGATAATAATTTATTTAAGAAATTGTATAAGTTATAATTGTTATAAAACACATTGATATACATAAACACAAATAAAAAAGAATTCCCAAAAAATTTACAAATTTATGTTTAGATTATCCCCAATAATTTAATCAAATCACAAATTACGTCAATAGCATTTTTCCAATGTTAGTCCGTTAAAAATCATTCAATAAATTTTATTGTAACAAACATGATATTTTTAGTTTGGCAATAAAGTTTTACACGCTTATTGTTATAATTTTAAAACGATACAGCAACAAAATAATAAAAATCGTAAAAATATATATAATTATATTTCCCATTTTATTATGCATGAACTAAAAAAATATAATATCATAATAGAAAAAAACCGTTATGTGCAAACACCGTCAGAGTTTATCACCTACCTATTTGCTCGCCATTTTCTCCGGTCATTGTCCTCTTTTGCTCCATGATCGCCTTCTTCTCAAGTTCGCCGTGATAAGCGACATTCGAGATGATTTTGCTGTTCTGTTTAATTCTGAGAGTCTCCGGATCGTCCGCCACTTGCGTAAATTTCCCCTTCGCCTTTTCGAACTCGGCATGATACTTAACGTTACTCTGTATCTTCGTGTTCTCCGCGATACGCTTCAGCTCCGGTGTCTCCGCCATCGTGGTGGCTTTGGCTTTTGGTATGTGCCTGCCAAAAAAGAAAAAAAGTGAAAAAATTTTACCGTTAACGATATTGTTGTAAGAAATTATCTATCCAAAGAGCGAGGATTCATTCATGAAGCATTTAAACTCGTGCAAGATGAGCAAGTCACTTCGAGTTTAAAGCACCATTTCGCAACACCCGGTACACACGTCGTATTTCACATGAGTTTCAGTTTCGCATTTCTCTCTCTCTCTCTCTCTCTTTCTTTTTAACGAGAATATCTCGCATATACAAGTCTCTCGCATTATTTTACACGGATTCCCTCGGGGCGACTTCCTACACAAAGGAAACGTATAAGTTCGCTGACTAATGCAAGTTCCAAGTGAACGACAAGCGGTCAATGACGTCAGTCTTATCGTGAGCATCCTTCGCGTAGTACGTCGATTATAATAGTTCAATTATAGGTACGGATAAAAATAACTTACATTCGTCGATGTCACAATTACGCAATTGTGTGTGACATTGAATTTCGAAAAATCCGAATTTCCTACATCATATACGACGTACAAAATGCGTGTGATGCACCGGTGTCTCATATGATAACGATATTTGCATTCCTGTTATTATCACTACACTATGAAACAGCGTTATCTACAACTGCATACTACAAATGTCTGCCCGGAATTAAATAAAACTTATATTCTAAATTTGTACACACACACACACACACACACACACACACACACACACACACACACACACACACACACACACATATATAATGTATGAACTTTTAATTAGAAATGTATGTATAAATATATGACCTTTTAATTAGACAATTTTCAAATTAGTTTAATCTATTATCTTTCTCTAGAGGAAAAATTTTAGTCTCAAAAATTTGTAATTTATTATTCAAATTATTATTTAAACAATTGTATTACATCTTTCGTTTGAATTTTAGTTGTTTTGTATTTTAGTATTAATATTAATTATAATAGTAGTATATATACATTAATGAAATGTATATGTAATACTCTAGGTGACAAGATATATCTAATTGCAACAATTCTAAGTTACATTGCTCGATAAATAATTATTACTTGACTATTTGACATTCTGGACAAGCAGTACGTGACGTAATCATAATTATTAATTAGACGGGCAAAAAAGGTGCCTAGTTTTAATTATGACGCGATTAACACATCTCAGCGAATTGAGCGTGTATAAGCTGCTATTTTAAGCAGATTATTCGCTTCGTATGCGTAAAACGCTTTTTGCTGTGCATGACGCGTGTTAACGTAAAATAAGGATAATTATTAATCAATCGGTAACCGGGTGAGCCGAGTGAAATTCGATAGAAACCTCCTGGTTAGGAACTCGACCGATTTAATCACAGGCAACTATCCTGTGCTTATTTAACGAGATAGAAATCAGTGCGTGAACGCATAACGATACGTGCGCCTACAGTAAATGACACGCGTGAGAATGCAATTTCAGTGATATGCATGAATGTATCGACAGTATCGTATTGCGCATTAAAAAATGCCGGTACTGTCGCAATTAAGGAAACGCTTAGCATTGTGTTGATAATTGAAAAAAATTCCGGTACATTAACCCGTTACCTGTTGCAACTTTCTATATATATTTTATCACGTTTTATAATATATACTAAAAATGCATATATGTACGTAAAACTTATAATTTTTAATTTATTATTTTTTACGTAAAAATATTTTTCATATTACAAATTAAATGAGACTCCAAAACTATTCTTTTTCTTTAAATAAATCTATTCTTAGTAACTACTATTTTTTATGATGTTAATTAATCGTATTTTGGACAATGTGTCTGAAATGATTATCGAAAGTAAATTGTATAAATCGTATAACGCGCGAGAATTAATCGTACATAAAACGCAATCGAGATTTGTGTCACGACTTCGTTTCCCATATACGGGCCGCGTTGTCTGACCCGGTAATTGTGTCACGCGATTACGTAATACTCCGGCGTACCGTACACGAATAATAGGCATGCACTCTTGACTCTTTGTTCAAAGAAGACGAGGGATAGGCATTGTTACGTGCCCAGGGAGGAAGAATTATCTTGTCGACCGATGCGCATCCGAGTTCCTTGAATTTAGCGTGGAAAAAGAGGAAGTTCACTAAAAATAACGTTGAGAACGGCCACAAACGAAAGAAAATTGGAAAACAACGCGGCCCGTGTCTTCTCGTGCGACTCTGTTGCATGTTTCCAATTGTTGTACATACGGCAAATACGGATAATAATATAATAGATAAATATGAGATAAAAATCATACGTACCTCGCAATTTTTCAGATAGCTCAATGAAAATTTAAATATGATATAGAGTTATAATTAAAGATTGGTCAATGGAATAAAAATGCATTAGCTTCTAAATGTTAAATATTCTACGTCATTATCACGTTTAATAAAAATAAGATTTTTGTAAGAATGAAACTACTTGCGAAATATTAATAATTAAAATTTATGATTTAATATATGCGCCTAAATCCTATCATATAATAACGATAAAAGAAATTTCTTTTAAGATCTTCAATAAAAATTTATAAATATGTATGAGAGACTGTATGATTTTTTCCCAGAGATTGACTCTACGGACTATACGACTACGATTAATACGCAACGAAGTGATTCATCGAATCATTTAACCACTACGTATATGTACGATGACTAATCTCTTAACAAACGCTTGTCTACGTACTATGATATACGTCCGCAATATTGTATTTATCGAATTTTTTTGACGCGCACTCAGGACGTATTTTACAATTAAGTAGAAAATGTGGGTTTGCCAACATAATACATAGCGCGAATAAAATAACAAGCATTTCATCAGAGCATAAATTTAAAATAATTAAATCACTCGTAAGATCTCATGACGCATCTAATATGCAATACAATAAATATTCATTTAAAAAATGATCTATGTTACACAACATATGTGGCCGAATTTAATGCGATGATGTATAACAATTATATAGCCTTTAGAGAATACAAACAAAATTTAAGTTAATATTTATCGATGGTATTGTAAATACTAATTAAATTACGGAGCGACAGAAATTTAGGTATGTATACCTTTCTCTCATATTTTATTGTTCTTCAGATTACTTAACTGCGTCACGCGATACTGCATGCCTGGTTTATCGAATACTATATATGGAAGTGTCACCAATGTATTGAAAAGGATAACATCTGTTGCACCTGGTTATCACACCGGTCAAATAGCAGCAGTGAGACAGTACTGATAAATAACAGCCAAGAATCATAATACCGCTTGATAAACGAATATTTAAACATGCACTTTACTATACATATTAAACACATTAGTTACATTAGCAATAAAGTTTAAAGACTCATCCAATCTGATAATATGAATAAATTTAAACATCGAATATTTTATGATTTATGAAGTTCTTTATGTAAATTCGTCTTCTTTCTTAAAATACTTATATAACCAATTTTTTTTTTACTGAATCATCTAGAATTATTTAGAATCTCAAAATTTTATTGTATTAATTTATTTTATAATTATTTATCAAGTTTCTTAAATATAAAATCATTTTTTCCTAATTTTCTTTTAATATATCTGCCGAGTTATTAACGCATACATTTATGCCATTAATAGATTTTTCGAGAGTTGAAATTTAATATTAATTGAGTAAGCAAAAGGTAGTATAAAAGAAGGGCAAAGAGCCAATGACGTATATAAAAAATTATAATTCAGATAAGAAAACTCAATACAAAAATAATAAAAATACAATAAAATAAAACAAACGTTTCAACTCCAATTGAGTCATTTTCAATGCCATCATACAATAATATAAATGTCGTTCTAAATTAAAAATTAATACATAATCTTACAATATTCTTAAAATTCCTTAACAAAAAATTCTTTCCTCTTTCCGTGTAATACGCTGTGAGTCATTTTTATTAAGAATTAACAAAGTCATAAGAAAGTTCTGGAAAAGTAACCGTAAACAAAAAGAATCAATATTAAATACGTCGATGATATTATCTTAGCCACTCCTTCTGAAAGTATTTATGATATTTTGGATGTTTTCAATTCATTACTAGATTACAGTTCACCATGGAGATAGGTGATGGATGATGGTAGAATAAGTTATTTAGATACGATGGTAATTATCGATGAACGTAATCTCATTTTTTATGTATACTGTAAAGCAACCTTTCCCGGCAGATTTCTTAATTTCCACTCACACCACCCACTTTGTCATAAAAGAGGTATGATTTATGGAGTCGTGGATAAGATATTTTGTTTGTGTCATCCGAAATTCCAACAAAATAATTTGATTGACGCTATTAAGATTTTTTTACAGAATGGATATCCGTTAAGTTTTATTTTTTCGACCATTCATAATAGAATAAAATATCACATTAATAAGTTTAATAATTTAAATAAGAATAAGGATGATACTGGGAGAAGGTTCTTTACGATTCCATATGTTAATACGATATCCGAAAGATTTATACCTATTGTCAATATGCTTAATTATAAATTGGCTTTTACTATTCCTAATACATTGAGAAGTTTTATAAGGAGAGGAAAGGATGATTTGGAACACGTTCAGAGTGAAAATGTGGTTTATAGAATATCCTGTGAGGATTGTGATGCCAGTTATGTTGGCCAAACTAAAAGACAATTAAAGACCAGATTGCATGAACATGTTTCTGATATCAATATAAGTTCAAAATCTCCATCAGTGATTTCCAACCATCGTATGGTGGAGAATCATAACTTTAAATGGGATAAAGTGGAAATATTGGATATAGAGCCTTCATACAACAAAAGGTTGATATCAGAAATGGTTCATATTAAAAAATAGAAGCATGGGATTAATAGACAAAATGACACGGAGTCTTTGCCGGATTTGTATTCTGACATTATACATTCTCTTTCTCCTTTCTAACATCTTCTATCCTTTTCCTCCTATTTTTCCGTTTTGCGTTCTCGATAATGTTTTTCTGTTTGACATTTCGTTTTGTGACATCGTTTAAGTCAGATGCTCGTTATCTTTGCGAATTTGCTTTAATAACCTATTAAATTAAAAAGACTTTTTTACTGTACCACAAAATGGACTACATTTTACATTTTTTTCTCGTTGTGTATTATGGGACTTTTAACAGATTTACTAAGGTATATCATCATATTTTTAATTTTTATGTGATTAATATTGATTCTTTTTGTTTACGGTTACTTTTCCAGAACTTTCTTATGACTTTGTTAATTCTTGATAAAAATGACTCACAGCGTATTACACAGAAAGAGGAAAGAATTTTTTGTTAAGGAATTTTAAGAATATTGTAAGATTATGTATTAATTTTTAATTTAGAACGACATTTATATTATTGTATGATGGCATTGAAAATGACTCAATTGGAGTTGAAACGTTTGTTTTATTTTATTGTATTTTTATTGTTTTTGTATTGAGTTTTCTTATCTGAATTATAATTTTTTATATACGTCATTGGCTCTTTGCCCTTCTTTTATACTACCTTTTGCTTATTACTACAGAGCCTTTTATATTACTTTTAATTAATTGAGTAAATTTAATATATTAAAATTGAAAATATATTTTATCTTTATATTCAAATCTTATTTATCCTTATTCGAAAACTAAGGATTTCTATGTCTAAATTATATACTATTGACCTTATATAAAGTTTCATAAAGTGTTTCTCTTTCAGTACAAACAGAGAAGTGGGATAAATGGCAGCAAATGCAAGACTCAAAACCACATTTCTCGTGAGAGTGATTACGTACAATATTACATCGATGCGCACAAAGTTCATGAAGTCTCGCGCAATGTTTCTTGCCACAGGAGAAATTTCAGGGCGGGTCTATTGGATTCCGTTACTGCGGTTAAATCTCAGATGGCTTCGGGACTTGCTGCACGTCAATCGTGACAACAAAGCGAAGCCGTACCTGTGTCCGCATTCTAGAAATTCTCACGAAGGTCGACACAAAGAGCAGAAAACGCCCGAAAAAGATGCGCATTACAAATTGTAAGCCTTGTAAAAGTATCATAATGTTTGTTCTTTTCTAATCCTCTTATTACATCTCTAAAAAAAATATTTTTTAAATACAAAAACATATATATATATATATATATATATATATTTATATCGTATATATATATATGTTTTTCTTTAAATACACAGTATATACGGCTCTTTAAATAATTTAAATATATATAAAATATTTTACATAATTATTTATATTATTTTATGTTATAATAATTTATATAATCAAACAATAAAATTAAATAATCACAAAAAAAGAACGTAAATTTAACTGATGTTGGCGAAATTAGGCGTTTGTTTGTGGTCTACAATTTATTCGATAAAGAAATGTAACTCATATCATAATCGGCAATTATTTTGTAATTTAATTAACTTACAGAAAATTATACGCTTCTCCAGGTATAATATGAGTTAGCTATCCTACTTACAAATGTTAACCTTTCAATAGAGATATTATTTTCTCAACAAAAAACTGCCTCACGAAAGTTCAAGGTACTTTTTTTACTCTTGACGTAAAACAATGAAACTGTTTAGAATTTTTTTTTCTCTGACAATATTTAATATATATAAGGATATATAAATTATAAAGATCGCATATTACGAATCTCTACTTTCAAGATTACTTCTCAACGTAACACGATGCTCGGCGTTTTGCATTACTCAGTCTAGTAAAAAAGAGAAGGCTGTCGTGTTGAAAAGAATCTAGCGACTCTCCCTTTCCAACGTAATAACGCGAATCTCATGCAAGTACTTAATTTATGCAAAGTTTTACGCACTCACTTTCGATATCGTGCTGGAAACTTACATGCTACTCATTTCGCATAAATCGCACGTTGTGTATGTTACGCAGAGGAGATAAATACCGGATGCAAATGCGTTCGTAGTGATTTGCTTTTAATCGCGGATTTCCACCGTGAGCGATGGAAATCGGTGCGTAAGGTGCGTAAGGAACGTTGTTCCGTGCACATAGATATGAACTTCGCATAATAATATAATATAATGTGCAACAAAAATTTCATACGCCCGCAGTGACAGCGGGGTCCAGAGGTGGATGCATTGTGGGACAAGGTCGGTTCACCGTAACATGCAGACAGGCCACGCTAGGCTGGGCACCCCTTTACGACTAGCTGTTAAATTGTTCGAAGCTAAAAGTACGACGTGACAGGCGGCGGCGTTTCCTGTTCCATCTGCTCGCCGTCGAGGCAAACGACTGCCAAATGAGATTCGGCATGGGCACGTTTATGCATTGCATTGCACTTTGTTAAAACCAGTCACCTTACTTACCCAAATATATTATTCAAATATTCTAACCAAAATGTAAAAATATAATAAATGTGTTGAACAACAAATTCAAATATATATATATATATATATATATATATATATATATATTTTTTTTTTTTTCAAATAAATACTTTCAAAATCCATTACACAAAAATATAAAAACATGTAGATAAAATGTAGAAATAAAGTAAAAAAGATATATATATGCATCAGAAAAGAAAATCAAACGATACAAAAAACAGTAGATTAAAAATAATTTAAAAAATAATAAATGATAACAGTTAAAGTTAAAGTAGATATTTTGATAAAAAATATTGGATTACAAAAATTCCTGATGAAATGCCAAATAAAATATAATCCTTTCGAAAGCGAAAAATGATCTCTTTTTTTTAGTATCAAAAAAAGTAATGAAGCAGCAATATTTTGTTGCAGGAAGTTCACTGCAGGAACTCGAATATATTTTGGTGTCATACGATATCATGCGAGTTTAGATTAAGCTGACAGAAATACTGAAATATGAAATTCGCGAAAAGCAGTTTTGTCACAACAATAACAATACAAAATGATGTAGCAATTTTTTATATATTCTAAATCACATGGTTAATTTAGCAAAGTTTCGTAATTATAAAAATATAAAGCGATTTAAACGTGACTGTACATATAAAAAACAATTTGCCTTTTCTTCAAAATTAATGCACGCGCTAGATTAAAAAATAAATGTATAATTTATTTTCTGTTCACATCAATAAATTCAATGTAATCTTTTTCCTTTTATGAATTAAGGCAAATGTTACTAATCTGTAGTTAAATATACATATAGAATTGCCGTGTGATTTAAGTGCATCCACTAAATAGAAATGATTATCGTCGAAGGAAGTGAATCATTCACGGTGAACCAACAACAGTCATGGATGATATCATTCGTACTTTATTAAAATTTGGGAAGACGTGACTACATATAAAAATAATATACAATGCGAAAAAGATGAGAAGAAAATATATTATACAACGAAAAAAGAATACCTGCTAATCAACAGAATGTCTGAAGAAAAATCGCGCTTTTTCTAAAATATAAATTTTTTGACAAATGAGTCAATGCTTTTAATAAAAAAGTTGATCGAAATTTGTTTGCATAAATGTTTCATTTTTAACACATCTGGAAAAAATATAGGCTTGGAATAGAAAAATTCTATTTAAAGAAAGTATACTTTTGTATTCGCGCCCACGATATAGCAAAACTAAAGTACAAAGAAGGGACGCAAATATGAAGAAAAGACAGACTGAAAAAAAATGCACAAGCAGGTCTCCACACGTGTTCTCTTTTACTATCCGGTAGAGCGCTTAATTCGACGTATATGTATAGCCTGTCGGCGAGACATGCATATATATCTAAGAGAGTCCAGAACATGTGTTTTAATCGTATAACGTTATATCCGTGAAGGAATCACTTTACTTAATTCGCAATACCCGTCTTTGAAAACCCTAAATCGAACGATGTGCAGAAACAAAATTTTTAATTAGTCTCAAATCACACTCGACTGCACTCGTAACGAATAGTTTTGAGTAAAGGGAGAAAAAAAAATATGTACGTGAATATAAGAATTAACCAGATGTAGTAAAAATGCTTACAATTATCATTTAATGCTCAACATTGTTAAATTATGCTGCCATAGTAATTACAGCTATTAAACTGATTATATCTAGTAGTTGCATTATATAAAAATACTCAATTTATAAAATTTAATATTTTGTGAATGTACAAAAATACTTTTAAATTGTTAAATGTTTTATAAATATTTTATTAAAATGGCATATATTTGAAATAACGCAAGGCACGATTGTAAATTCTCTCTCTAAATTCTTTGAAGTGAAAATTGAAATCTCACTGTAAAGAGTAAATGAAAATTGAGCTAGCTTTTTGAAAATGTGGCTCAATTTTCAATCTTTAAGAGTGAGATTTCAATCTTCGAAGTGAGATTCACTCAAAGTTTCAGAGAGTAAAAATTTACTTTATTAAATGATTTAATCACTATTATATTTGAGAATGTATTACACGTACGTATTTTTAAAAAAAATTAAAAAAAGTATGAAAATATCACTGGTTTTTTTATATTATATTTGGAAGTAATGTAAAAAAAATAGCGATTCAGAATCTGGATAAAAAATTATTTCAATAAAAAACTTGCTTTTAAAAAATAAATAAGATAAACGAAAATATTTTCATTTTAATTATATTATTGAATAAATATTGATCCAAATAAACTGTCTCATACGCAACAATTCATTTTTATAAGTATAAATTTTCAATTTCAGTTTATAATATTGTACTTTAAAACTAGTGCAGAGGAAAATAACTATACAACTGCATAGAATGTGAGAGTAAAAATAAATTGAGAATGAATTAAGATTGGCTCGCATAGGGGCAAGATAATGAGCAAGAAAGATAAAATTATAGCATAAGGGAGAGATATAAGGAGGAAACAGACGAATGAATGAATCTCGCAGCTCACACGTGTTCGGTTTTACTTATTCAGTACATCGTCTGATTTGACACGCATCGCTGATACATATCCCGCTTGTTGTACGCGGAATACAAAATTCTTTCGATGAGACATTATCCGCATAGTGTCGTTGACTTCGTGCCCATTTTTTTAAATCAATTTCAACGAAGACAAATGCCTCGAGCAGATAATAAATGCGACTTTACGTCAAGTAAGCAACTTTCTAAGCGATAAAATGTAACGACCGTCTATGTGAGATGCTTAAAATGAGATATAATAGGTCCAAGTAAATTATCGAAAAGTCATATCTTTCGAATAAACGTTCATAGCTTGAAATTTCATAATTTAATAACATAACGTGTAATTTGCGTGATAAATCACAGTGTGTTTACTTTAAAGTTGAAATTTTATTTCATATTTTAAAACGTGATTAATGTAAAATGTGATGAAATGTGATAAAACGTGTACATGTGATATATATTTAAATGTTAAAAAGCAGAAACTCTGTTTCGAAATTCCTGAATAAAACTTGCAATAATTTATCAAATTAATTTTAAATTGTAAGTAGTTGTATCCTGTTTAGTGATCTTTTAACATTTATGACAACTCTGTGATCAATCAAATACTTTTCTCCATTTGTAGTTTACGCATTCGTGTTCTCCTTTTGTGAACGTATTGGATGACGCTTTCTCAGCAAGAAAAGGATTGGAGCGTCTCGAACGAATTACTTGTCATTACGAAGCATATTATATGCCATATAAGTGCTGAAGAGAAGTCCGTACGTAAGAAGAGAGAAATGCAGATTCGAATCGCGACTCAGAGATTTCGTCATCGCGATGCACAACCGGAATACTGTACGAGTCACGGACGTATCTCTTGGTGCAACGTGGCATACCGATATGAGAAGACGAAGACGCACAGAGAAAACCATAGTGCATTTGATTATCATCAACAATAAATTGAATTACAAAGATTGAGACACATAAGAAATTAATTAAATAAATACAAGTGATCTTCTAACGCGTTATCAAAATAATTTAAACTCTATCACAATCACAAAGGAAGATCGATTATCTAAAAAATATAACATAATTATTTGGAATTTTTGTAAATTTGATTTATAAATTTTATCTTAAAAAATGTCTGTTAGAGCAATGTTTATTTTTATTTATAATGTAAGTATAATAAAAAAGATAGTTCCGTTAACGAATCAAACGGTATAAAAAAATTGATAAAAAGATGTCAGGAGGTTATCGCAGGAAAACGTTAGAAACTTTTACACGCTTCCTCTCGGGATCTCCCATTGTACAAAAATAGTACAATTAATATCCGTCGGGGTCACGAAATTAACCTCAACGCAAAGTTACTTTCGTTGTGTCGCCCGACGATTCTAATTATTTTCAAATCCTGATGAATGTCTTACACTTGACACGAAACTCGAAATCTTGATTAAGATAAGCATTATCGCTACGGTTTTCTTTACACATTTTTTCTTCGTATTATCTCATAAAACTTTCACACTTGAATCATGATTTTTCTTGCTTCATTCAAGATAGCACTTTGATTGCGACAGGAAAGTTAATTTATAATTATTACAGGTTTCATCGAAATAAGTAAAGAGCTGTTCGCAAGACGAAATCTTTTAGTCGCTATTAACGTAGTGATTACTTCAATACTTTGTCGTATTTCTCAAAATAAGCAGCGGCTTATTTTTTTTTTATCACGTTGAAGCAAAATAACGATGAGGAATATTTATCCATCATTCGATATTAATTAAAAGCTAATGTAGGTACAATCTTTCTGCTATACAAGTATACGTATGTATGTTTACACATCGTTATATCAAAACTATAAAATTAAGTGGAACAGGAATTCGCAATAGAACTGGTTTTCGTCGATCAATTATTACGTTGCTTTGATCAAGCATGATCTCTCTCAATCACACGACTCATTATATTCAATTTGAAATGCATTTTCCTGTTTAAAAATGCGTTTGAATTTATTTCTAATATAGATGGATATACGTTACGTGTATAAATACATGAATAAATACATCACCTAGAATTTTTAGTACTACTTTGATAGTCATCGTTAACAATTGAAAAAAATGTCGTGTAATGCATTCAAATTGAATTACCGCAGACGGTAACATATCGTCGCTTTCCAGTTTAATTCTTCATTCGAATAAAAGCGCGTTTAATTTGCGAGACGAGCAAACACGCGAAACGTCACTACGGAACGGAATAGTTGATTCTATGCGTAGAAAATGATATTTATTCTGCATGGCGATTTCATGCGAGCATTGTAAGCAGGATAGGCGAAGCGGAGCTTATGAGAAGCGTTATGCTACCGATGACAAACCGTATATTGCAAAAGGACACGCGCGTGTTTAAAAGTCCTCGCTGCGCCCGAAAGGAGGATCCTCCGGACGACAAACCGTATATTATCCTTATCGACCACGTGAATGCTCGGTCGTGCGCTTTCGCTGCGTCGACATGTCTGCAATGGTATACGTTTGACTATCGGAGATTCGCAATCGCGCGAACGGAAGAACGAGCGGCTATTTTCCTCTCGTATGCTCTTCTTACGGGTCTCCAGCCCGTTGTTCACCGGATATTAAACGTCGCGTTATTGCTATGCGTCTGTGCAGGTTCGAGGAGCCCTCGAGGCATGTGCGTGTGCCATTAGCATCGCTAACATCAATGTTGCATTTCCCTTCTCATGAGTGCCAAGCGTACTCACAACGTACAACGAAATAAAATTGCGCGTTTAAGAATCTTGAATAAATATTCCATGCATTGGATTCTACTCGAAGCTGCATGAAGACGACGTTTATGATGCTCAAAATGCGGGAAGAGAACAGCATGTTTCTTCTCAAGTCAGTAATTACGAAGATAATTCGTATATTCTTAATTAACGAAACAAGGACAGAAGTATAATATGCTGGACTGGTGAAATTGGAAATCAGTTCGAATTAAAATATCGTAAAACAATAATCATAAAATAAAACACATAAAAACAGTCAATATTAGCTCTCCAATGTAGAATGCAAAATAATCTTGTTCACTTTTTATGCTCTATTAAAGTTTTTCCAGGCCAGCAAGTGTTAAGTTACCGCGATTAACTTGGTTGCGTAAAACAGCTTATTATGGGACAGAAAAAAAGAGAACGCGACAAACAATCCGATTCGCAGACAGCAGTTTTCATGAGTCTTTTTATCTGCAATAAAATGGAACGCGAATTTCGTCAGAGGCATGAAAAGTATACGATCACGATAAATAAGAAATTAAATACCAAAACATGTATAACGTTGCTACTTACGCCTCGCAATATGGCTGTTTGTTGAAACCCTTGTACGTCCGCATATTCAGGGTCATACCGCAGCCCTGACACTTGAAACATAGCTTGTGCCATATCTGTAACAAGAAAACAATTGTTATTGACATTCCACGTCAATTTGCCAGGTTTATGCGATTGCATAATAAACATAGCGCGGAAAAAAGAAAAAAAATAAAACGCTTAGTATAATAAAAAACCTCTGAAATTTTAATCGGTATTAAACTTGATTCGTTGTAATACGAATCACAATCTGATACAATAGGTATTATTAGGTACAGCGCATTTCGTCATCAACTCTTTCGGTGGTTACATCAACAAGTGTTACAAACATGCTCTTCTATAAATATTAAAAGTTTATTTTCTACGAATCTTATTTCGATCGAGAAGTGTCCTACTTAATTTTCTTGCATATCTCTTTAGAACCTATATGCTTATAAATTATTTACTTTCACCAGGATAATTTCATCATAAATTTCATTGCACTACACTTGTGAGAAATAAACGTCAGCGATAAATAACGAATGATACTATTGGTGATGATAATATTACGGTACGACAATGATATCTCGCGGCCTTATTCGCAGTGTTATGAACTGTCAATATTTCATAATAATGATATCAATACTAAGGCAATCTAATATCTTATACAGATAATCATATGATGTTAACGAGGTGAAATTATCAGTTTTTTTTTCGCCGTAATCTCTCTCTCCTTGTTAATGAGATATTTTCAGTATTTAACCGCCGGAATTAATTACAAGTTAAGTATTCTGGAAGCGTATTCTTCTCTAAAAGAAGAAAATGGTTTAGTTGTCATAGAAGTAAGTTTCAGATCTGTTGAAAGTTTTCGTTAATTAGCGCATAGCAAATCGAAAGAAATGTTGGCCAAATTATTCATAAGCCAATTTTTTTTATAAACTTTCAAACATTAATGTCTGCATGCAATAACAAAAATCGTGTTTAAACAAAGTAAAATAATTAAAAATGTAAAAAATATATATATATATATATATATATATATATATAAAACAATATATTTTGACTTAATTTGCAGAGACATGAACCGATATGAAATATAATAGTTTAACAATAATCCAAGATAAAATTCTCTTGATGCTAAATAGCATTTATTAGAACCCTTTCATCTCAAAAAGGTTAAACGACATTTAGTTAGTTCTTGAAATTGCTCTCAACCCTGTCACATTATACTCGATATGTCATTGATAAATAAGATATATAGCTTTCATGATACAGTACAACGAGCATTAACCAAATAAGTACATCTGCTATAATCCGGCAGCTGTGCGTATCATCTTATAATCTTTCTCGCAAACACACACATTATGAAACACGTTAAGATTCTTCAGACTAGAATGGTAATGTGTATTACGGTAAAATTACTAATAGGAGTTCTCCTAATGCTTCTATAATTTAATCATAGATTTGGCAATATATCTCAAGATTATCTTTTTAACGAACTGAATATTAAGTATCGAATGACAAGAGTATCGTATATTATACTTCATTTAGCAATTAATATACAGCAATTCTACAATATATATTTTCATATTTTTCATTAAGTAGACTTGTAAAAATATTATTGTAAAAAAAACACAATATATTTCCTAATTTGCCATCGGAACTATTTATTTAAAAACATATATGTACCAAATATATTAGGTGTTGGAATTAATTCGTAGCGTTTTACAAGTGATGGGAAGTACTTTCATTAATGTATTTTTTAATGCTCATGTGAAATAAATAACATTCTTTCATTAAAAAACGCTACGAATTAATTCCAACACCTAATATATATATTTAATTTCAAGAATTTTACAATTTCTTATATTCCTTCGATAATTTTTTATATTCCTTCCTGTGTACACTATAGCTTCAAATTTATTAAAATACAAACAATAAAATAAGGCATTTCTCTTTTTTGTAGAAATATGGATTTAATTATCTGGAATAAGAAGCTAACCAACTGGACGAAGCACACATATGGCTTTATTCATCGCGTCAAGCCATATATTAGGTTAATCTATACAATCGAAGGTCGTAGTAGAATCGAGACCCTCGGCAATCGACAAGGCCGTTCTCAGGAATCGACAAAGGTTACAGATCGCTAGAGAATGTAGTCGATGACAGCCTGATCTTGATAGTCTCGAAATACGAGATGACTCATTACTATGAAATGAATCAACTGTGCAATTTATTTATTACATCCTACGTTGGAGAACGAAAAAACTAATAACTTTTAAATTATTAAATATCTTTTAATGCAACAGCAAAAAATAGATTAGATGTTGAATGCAATAAAAATATTACATAGATACATTTCAGAATTTTTTAGATTTCAAAGAGAAGTTACTTTGAGAAATACGCTCATTAACTATTCCCTTCTATACGTTTTACAATCGCCACAATAGCGTACAGTGTTCTCATAGGACTTCCTTCGTTGCAAAATAACATCTCAAGCAAGAAACTGAAGACACACCACAATGTGCTTTAACTATCCTTTCGAAAGTCACATATGTTAGAAAATAGTTGCAGGGACAAAAAGGAAGCGGATCCATAAAACAATCTTATGAGCTTTTAAAGTAATCTTCATGTGTACTAAAACAAAATTAGAATTATAAATATATAATTATAAACAATTCTTGAAAAAATATCTTAAAAAGAAGAAAATCATATTTCTTTTTATTAAGAAATATCAACGTAAAAATAATTTTTATTTAAAAAATCTCAATTGTGATTAATAATAATTTCGCGTTACCCTCAGCACTTATTTTAGCTGAAATAAAAAATGAATCAAGGCGGTAAACAAAAGCGCGATTTTAATTATATATTTCAAGATTGAAACGTCGCGAAGAATTTTGTCGAACACTTTCGCTCTGAATTTCTGTAAAACGTCAGCGATATATTAAATAAGAATAGATATATTAAATAAAATATTGTCGGTGTGGAATCTTTTTTTCTTTTTTAAAGTGCGGCACGTTTCAATTTCTAGACGGCGAGGTCACCGATGTCAATTCACAAGACAATGTCGGAATGCGGCTAATAATGAATGCAACGACACCTTATTTATATATATCGTACGATCGACAAAATACACATACATGCTGCAAGAAACACAACTGTATTGTTAGATAAGCATATATGCCTGTGGTTAGAAATTGATCTCATATTTTACCGTTCATGTTAAATATGTTGCAACGAAGTCTAAAGCCTTGTGTCCACGAAGCTAGAAATCGGTTCGAGATCTCAGACGGAGAAAGAATTAACGAACATTTGAACTATTCAGTCGCATAATCAATGTGTCAGTTGGTCAATTTTTACTTCAGTCAAGATTTCTCGGACCGATTTCTATCGTGGACTTAAGGCTTTATATAGTCTAGGAAAAAATCGCAGTATGCACTAAAGTTAATCATATAAGAGGAGCAAATAGATATGAAAATAAATTAAAGTTTACAGAAACGCATTTCAGATTGCACATACAAAATAATTCTATTATGATAAAAATAAAATTTTATGAATAAAGAATGATCAAATTATTTTGTACATTATCGTGCTGCAAACATATGTATATGGGTTTCCTTTTAATTTCCAAGATAATAATGTACAGAATTGTTCGACTGCACACAAATTCTGATAAGAAATCTGCATAGGGGGAATTACACTGTAGAACGGTATTTTCTTGATCAAGCACTTTCACCCGATTTCGGAATGTTTTTTACCTGTGTAAGACTCTTGTTTCGTAAGATATCTTATTTATAGTTGCCGTATACAGTGTCCTGGATTAAGAAGAGAGCGGTCAGCGTGCGGCAAAACCGCTTATACATCTTGAGTATGTTTGACGTTACGTGCGCGCGCGACGGCGCCATGGAATATGACCTTAATTATGTGCTTAGGTGAAAAGCGATTTAATGCTCCGATACGCATAAAACTTAAGAATTCGATAATTTGATCGCACTCGAGTGCTCTGTTACATTATTATTTATCGTTGATGACTTGCGATAAGATAGAATCAATGATTTGCCGCCAAGCAACACTCAGTACTCATTATATATAAAAAAAAAAATAGAAAATAATTACATAAGCAATTTATTCCTGAAAGATATTCTGCTGTATTATTTTTTTACATAAAATGTCGTTGTTAAATATTTATAGCAATTATTAAGAAACCAAGCAAATCACGAGTTGTTGAATAAAATTCGTTATATTAGAAATAAAGATTCATTAAAAAGAAAGGATTACATCAACAGTGCGGAAATACATTTTCGTCGAAAAGCCGAGGAAGAATGACGTTTAAATCGATACTATCGCCAAAAGTGAAAGTTCGGCTACGTGGTGAATTGTCGAGTAAGTGGCAATCGGTGGAACAATGACAACTGATCTCGCGTGCCTTTCTAACGAGTTGAATATTGAACGTTACATGACGAGTGCGATGCAAATTATGCTTTGTTAAATATTAAACCCATAGAAATATTTTAAATATTTCAAATATTCAATTGATAAAAAAAAAATGCTAAGAATATCTGTCAATAAAGAATTTATTAAAATTATTATAAAATTATATAACAAAATTATTTAAAGGCCTTTCATCTTAAATCAATTTAACAAATATAATTTATAAAATCAATATTTTATATGATTGGTCATAAATTAGAACAGTTCAGCTTAGACAAAATATGTTATTATTTAAAGAAGAAACAAAATGTTGAGATATCAATTATTATGTCATATAATTTCTAATATAAAACACTCAAGCAAGTTATCAAGTTATTAGATGTGATCTCATAGGTATATCTGTTTAATTAGAATTCATTAAGTTAATCGCACTTATAATGGAACGAGATTATTGTCTCGTGTTCTTCTCTTATCAGCGCAATTTCCTACGGATTCTATATCATGATGGTAATATAGATTAGAATTTGATTTGTGGGTAAGCCGCAAAAAGAAAGGACTGTTAAACGTTAAGAATAGCCCCATTTTTCCCGCGTGTTTAAAGAATCGCGTACGGTATGTGTACCTCCTATGTAATCGCTATATTCACGCCTTCGCAATCAACGGTGGGAAACAACCGGATGCCGCGCCGCATCGTTGAAATAGCAGGAATATTTAATGACTGAAAAGCAATGGGTCCAGAAAAGTGAGAAGTCATTTAATCGGATTGCGATCAACTGAATGCAAAGAGCATTATAACTAAAAATGAATTTGATTAACTTCCAAAACTCGCGCAATAAAAATAAAATTGTAAACAGTTTGGAATACGTTTCGAGAACATTGTTATATAATTAATCGTGACTAATGAAATAACGATAATTCGATTATGGAGAAAAATGTGCAAACTCATAATTTTATATGTCGATGTAAATATTTCGGTGTTTAATATTTATATTCTGTGTAAAGGTAGGTACATAAATGTTATCTTATCTGTACGACATTGGCATTCTACCACGAATTCTTCAAATCAGCGAATTTCTCGACTAACAGAGAGCAACAGGTCGAGTTCGACTCCCACCTGTTGTGACTGTACGAAGCCCACGCAACGGGTAGCTCATAATTCGTTACAATTTTGCTGCAGGTTACTGCATACACACGTATATCGTAAAGTTTCGTAAACAATATTACCGTCCTCATATTCGTGAATGAAAATCATTCCTACAAAGATTATCAATTTATTTATATAGAAACGATAGTTATATCGTATGAATCTTATAATATGATGTTACACATAGTATATATATTTATTTATATATTTATTTTTAATTGTACAATTAAGATCTATATATGAAATAAATAATATTTCAAGTTTTAAATTTTAGATTTTAAAAATATGATTATAAAAATTAATACGTCGCGGTAATGAAACAATCGTAATTTATAATAGTCGAAATAAACGTGTCGAAGGAAATTAGAATTTTTGAATTCCCAATCACATTTTTCTCTTTCTTAAGAAAATATATTTTTTTAGAAAATACCTAATAATGAAAAGATATGGAAGCAATATGAGATACTCGTAAGATTACTACAAAATAATAAAGCTGTTTACAAATAAAAGACAAGTTCCTATTAGGCGAGAGAGATAAGAAGAGAAACTGAGAATCGGCAAGTAGCTGTAAGTAGCTCTTCATTAATATTCATAGGACGTAAATTAATCAAACTTAGATCGCGCGTGCTGTATATAATACGGATTAAAAAACGCGAGATAAAAAAGACGAATAAAAATTATTTGAGAAGCAGAATAAATTCAAGTATCCTTAAGTGTTTATATCTTTTTTACTCATTTAATATCTCTCATACTTTCTTCATCACATCTACTTTCAAAAATATTGATAAATATTTTGCAATATCACTATCGCTTATAATAATTAAAAAACATACAAGAGCATATCAAAACAAATATTGTATATAATATCTACTGTAAAAATAAATGGGATGTTAAAAGTTTACTGTAAGCATGCACGCGATAAAAAAAAATGCTTTTTAAATTACTATCTAAGAAGCGAAATATTAAAATTACGAATAAAAAGATATCGATTAGGTTTGATTGATTGAATTACATTTGATTAGATTATTAGAAAGTAACGCAAAGGAAGAGAAATAAATCAGAAAGCAGTGCTTACAGAAAAAAGAATTCGTAGGAAAAAACGGATTAACTACGAACATTTTCCTTCATTAAACCCTTCCCTTTAATTTTCCCTTGTGCACTTCGGTCTGTTGACCATGTAACGTTATGCGTCTCGTCTCAATTCTTCCTCGTATTGCGCCGCTCTTCCATTTCTTTCATCTCGCTTTCCTTCTCTGTTTCTTCAAAGAAACAAGAAAGAGAGACAGTTGCAACCGCAATTTCACGAGACATCGCGAACACGCAGTGGAAACAGGCGTAAACTCGGGCGTAAACAACGATCTGCACGTAAAAGTGCATAAACCGTGCCGTTTACAAGTGTTCTAAGTGAACAAAAAGATATCTATTCTATTTCATAACCATTTTCTTGTCTTAAGTAATACATGAAATAATTCAGACAAGTATTAATTACTAAATTTGTCTCGCTAACTAAACCTAAAATAAAAAGAAAATAAATTAAAAATAGAAAAAGCGCGTTCGAATAATTTATTGAAAACCGATAGAATTTAATAATGTAATTTCTAAGTAAAAAGAATAAAGAGAGATTAGTATTTATTATTGGTAATTATATTTCTTATTTTGCCATTGTGAGTCACGTTGCGACAAAAAGTCTGCTTTCATTCTCTTTGCTGGAGATACCAAAAATGGATGGATCGTGCAGTAGAAACGCACAGCAACGCAACACGCGCGAGAGGATTTAGAAAACCAACGTGGCGATCATGCGGCACGATACACATCCAAATTTAGGATCCTGACTTCCTCGACCTCTTCTCGAACGTCTGAAGCTCGTTTTCTGGCGGGGAATGTCGCCCACGCGATTAAAAAATGCTGTTAACTAGCCCGACGAGTTTTATTTATCCTCTATCAAGTTAGATAAGATATTTTTTAATCACACCACACGTACGTATATATTTATATTTTTACATAATACGTATCTTATTAAGTCAAAAGAGTCATGATTGTTTATTATATTGCATTTTATAATATACTTTTATTATAAAACTGCACTCCTTTTACAAAGCAAAATTGAAATTTTAGTAGAAGCTTGTGGAACTCCATCTCATCAGGGATTGAATAAACAGAAAGTAACGTATATTCATATATTTATATAAGCATCCGGACGAGATACGTCAGAATTGATAAGAAAAAGCTAACAAAGGTAATTATTCAAATTCCTTCTCAGAGTAAGACGTAATATACAATTTATGACAAAACATTTAATTTTATGAGGAATTCGCAGTAAATACTGATGTAAGATTCCGAAGTTCGCGCACTTGGCTTTAAAGTTTATTTCTAACGCAACACGATAAACAAATTTTTTAATGCAAAGCTATCATCTACGTTTATGGAAGGAAGATTCGGCGCAAAAATGATTAAAGAGAACGGTCAGTCTCTCTCTCTCTCTCTCTCTCCCTCCCCCTCTTTTCTTTCCGTCTCTCTTTCTATATGCAGAGAGACCATGCTTAGTATCGGTCATTCAACGTAAGAATAAACGAGACGAGAAATATCACAGCAAATGGAACTGAGAACGACTCAGCGAGCGGAACTAAACGAGAACGGTACATCCTGTAATCTGTTTCGGAAAAAATTTTGATGTGCTATAATGTGCCAATCTTCTTGACATCTTGACAACGTGAGAAAAAACACCAGATACTAAAGCCGCATTAATTGTACATAAAATAATAATTCTTTCCCGTTGTAAAAACAATTCTGTCTTCAGAAGTGATGTTTCGTTGCATTTATAACAAAGATAGTTCTATGTATTCACGTAATAGACTTAAGCATATATAATAGGAATAATTGATTGATTCTCTACAGTTAAATTATTAATTACAATATATAATTTTTCTCATTTAAATCCTTTCAATACTAATTAGTTAAAAAAAAATAAAAGAAACTATTTATATATTTAAGATAAATATTATATCGTATTTCAAAATGCTAAAATAATAAAACAGCGTAAGATTGAAATAAAATTTTTATAATTGACTAACTAATTTCAGACTGTAGTCTCTCGCGCGAATAAAGTCGGATAAATTAGCACAGCGAATGGAAGTTGCACGCCACGGTCTTTCATAAAAACACTCGCAAGAATCCGCGCTCCGTTCATAATTTTGAATAAAACGCAAGTTATAAATCCGACATTTCAAGGTTTATCCTGGACAAATGCGGAAGTTGGTATACACAGTGAACGAAGCAAAAGAGTATTTGCTACATTCCGCTTAAATAGCGGCTAAAACGAAATAAATTTCAACAAAATTTGTTTTAAATGAAGAATTCGTAGAAACGAAAGCTAAACGAATATCTTGTTGCCTAAGAATGGCCTGAAGAATAGTCAACGTACTTTGTACATGCATATAACTTGTTTAAATAGATACATAATCGAATACCGTTATACATAATTATACATAGTTGTACATAGATAATAGGTAAGTAAAGTTTCCATCGATAATCTCACAAACATCATGTCTTACATATTGTAACTATTTTTGTATTAGGTGTTGGAATTAATTCGTAGCGTTTTACAAGTGATGGGAAGTACTTTCATTAATGTATTTTTTAATGCTCATGTGAAATAAATAACATTCTTTCATTTAAAAACGCTACGAATTAATTCCAACACCTAATACATATGTTCTGAAAATATTTAATCGAGAAATATAAACACAAAATAAATAAAATAAAATAAAAAAGATAATTAAAATAAACTCATTAAAATGCGCAATTTGACTTTCTACTCTTTCAGCTATACCCTTTTTCGTTATTATTATCTCTAAAATTGTCGTATTTGCAATTTACTTTTTCATACGTGGAATACACTAAAGAGCAAAACTGTGCGACTATGTTAGGTCTTCCGCAATCTACATTTATAGATACCAGTTATAACGTTCAGTTGAACCATTGCAATCGGTTCGCGAACGGTACATCCTGCCATGTACTCCCACTCCGTTTCTGCGTATCTCGAAAAACGCTGCGTGCCCGTTGTATGCAATACCGTAAGCGAGCATACAAATCCTGCAACGATCGGAAAAGAAAATCCTCGCAAACAATCACGTTGCCATGTTATTACGCTAAAAGACGTTTAACGAGGACGTAATTTTGACATTTGCTTGTCTAATTTACTTTAGGCAATCAAAGATTCATTCTTAAATAAAAGTTATCAATTTGTTGATTGTTAAATCGCTCAAAATAACTATGTCATATCCATATTTGGCATAAAATTTAGCATTATCAATACGATATTCTCATTACCATTTGAATGTATTTAAATATTATTTATTCGATACTTAAATTAAAAAAATAATCATTTTATTTATGTTTTTGTAACAGTCTAACAGCTCTTTTAGAGCGTTACAAAGTACAAGGTCTGGTTTACTGGTTAACATTGTGGTTGGACATAATTTGATAATAATGTAAAAAATGTATTTTTCTAGCTATGGTTAATGATTAAACTAATGGTTTTTTGTAAATAACTTTCAAAGATATCAAAGCATTAGTGATTAATCATAGTTGAAGAAAACAATTTTTATCATCAAGTTAAATAAAAAAAAGTTGAATCAAAACTAGTTAACCAGATAATGAAAAATCAAGCTTAAATGTAATAAAAAAAAATTTAACAAAACATTTTACTTTATCTTCTCGTTTTCATTTCTTTATTTATCACGCTTTTAAAAGTTTCTCAAAATATATATAACTGTCTTATCCATGTTTAACATATTTGACATTGTTTACCATATTCTCATTACCATTTGTATTGTATTTAGATATTATTCAATTTGAATTGGAAACAAACACGAATTTATGCCTTTGTAACGGTCAATAACAGCTTTTAAAGCGTACAAGTGCATCTAACAGAATTCACTGCAATGTAGCAGAATATTCTTCACATCCTTGTGACATGGTGGGGAAATATATCTCGCAGCCTTTTATGCATCAAGCGTACTTCGTCCGCCGCGAGAAACGGTGCTGCGTGCAACAAGTGGATTTCTCGAGTTCTTTCCAATTTTATCCAATTTTCTTTTAAACTATCATACGTATATGTATATATTTATTTATTTTTAGTTGTAGTTTAGAGCTTTAATTAAAACTGAATGAAACTGAACGAATATCGAAGCGCAACAAATAGATAACTCCGTTTGCCGAGTAGGAGCGTTCCACGACGTTAAACACGCGTGCATCATGCACTCACGCACTCACTCACGCACGCACGCACGCACGCACGCACGACGAGGAAGGCCATCGATTGGCAACGGCGCGAAGGCCGCCACTGGGCCGAGCCCTACTCAATGGGGCCGAACGAGAACGGTACATCTCTCCCGCTCTCTCCTGGAGAGCGGCACTCCTTTCGGAGATGAGAATTCGAAAAGAATTTTAATTCCTTCCAGAATAAGTTTTCTCGAATTATCGAGAAGAGCTCGCTGGTTCTTTCAAATACCGGACGAAAGATAACTCGAGCAAACTCTACGTACCTTGTCGAGACACTTGAGCTCCTCGATCGGGTAGACCGTCTTCTCGCATCGGGCGCACGTCTTGCTCATCTTTATCTCCTCTTCCTTCTCGACTACGGTCCTTTACCGCCGCTATCCTCTTCTCGCCTCCGCGTTCACCGTCACTCACGCAGGCTTACTGATCTGCACGCGGTCTCGGCGATACTTTACTTACGTTTTTTCGAGACACCGGATTAAGAGCACGCACGCACGCACGCACGACACACGACGCACGCACGCACGCTTGTATGTACGCACACACTAGAGAGACGACGGATCTCGGTACTGCACGTGCGTGACGTATATATACACACTAGCGACACATCCGACCGACCGTCGCGACCGCCGTTGCTGGACGACTTGCCTCGGACAGCTGCTGGCGCCAGTTCGCTCGCGAAAATCCGGCGGGAAAAACCAGCCACCGATGACTCCGATCGTATATTTTCTGTGACTGGCGAGTGGCGACGTTGGACGGCGTTGGACTCTCGTTCGCGTCCCGTTCTGCGTCCCTGCCTCGCTCTCTCTCCCTCTCTTCCTTTTTCTCTCTCTCTCTCTCTCTATCTCTCTATCTTCTCCCGACTTGTGTGAGACTCACGGAAACGGCAGCGAGTAAATCCTCGAACTCGCCGCAGTCGCACCGAACCGCACTGCCCTCTCGTCCTCGTCTAATCACAAAAAAGAACCGTCAAATAACACCGATGGTAGGACGAACACTACTGCGCTAGTCAACGCGACGACTCGCCGCGCACGGCGAGCGCGTGCGTCACGTGGTACAATCCTGTCACGTGCGATTGGCGAATCGCGAGCGCGACTCAGGACCGGCTATATAATTGAGAAAATTCTGTAATCAAAAAAACTTCCTTCTATTTTTGTATATAATACTGATTCCATTCAAAGCGCAGGAAGAAATAAAAATTATGTTAATTTTAGCGAGATTTACATCGAAAATGTATTCCTGAAGAGCACCAAAGCGATAAAGAAACTTTCAAAAATATATTGGGTCATCTAAAAAGTATCCGCGGTTTTTTGTCACTAGATGTGTGTTGGATGGTCATATATCTAGTGACAAAGTACCGCAGATACTTTTTAGATGACCCAATAAAATATTCTTTTCTCCATTATCCCTAGATAGCATGGATAAAATAAAACATTCGTTTATATACTTATTGTAAAAATTAACGTTTCAGAAAGATTGTTACTGATAATTAATATTAAATATGAGAAAATAAATTGATACGCGTGTGTTAATAATAATAGATATCTGTGATAATTATATATATGTAATTTTTGACTTTATTTTAATTAACGCTATTAATCTTAGAAACATTTTGCCGTATAAAAGAAATAAGCTATAATAAATGTAATATAAAGTTAAATAGATTCGTACTACACTAGTCAACGTTAGCGACGTTAAATATCTTCATTTTACGAATTTGTTTACTTTTGTTATTCTCATTAACGGGCGGAATGTTGATGAGGTTGCATATATGATACAATTGTTCAATAAATAAAACAGAAAATAAATTGTATAATATATAAATAAGGTCATTGCTGCTCACGACGTACATTATAAAATTGCAGTGTAATGAATTGTCTACGTTAGATCTACGAGGACGTTGATAATATAGCGTTCTAACATATCGATTTATAACTATACCTATAAATTAATAACAATAATAAAAGAAGAAATATATAGAAATAATATAAAAAAATTTATTTCGAAGATTTCATTTCACAAGAAAATAATTTTAAAATACTTTTAAAATACAATAAATTTTAGTAGTTTGTACTTAACTTTTGCGTTAAAGAGTTAGAATCTTGAATCAAAAGTGTAGTTAATTGTCGGTAAGTACATTTTAATTGTTTGCGAATTATATCTTATCGCTTTATAATTATATTATTTATACACTTACAACTACAGAGGTTCATGCAAGTAATTTACTTATATTTGATTTGGAATCTTTGGAATCACAAAACTAATTTTATTTTAATTTTTAAATGTATTTTATCAAAGCTCATTAAAAAAGTTACAGTTTACGGAAGTTATTTACTATCTCTGTAAGAAATATAAATAAAAAAATAACCTTAAATTTAAATATTTGCTATATTAAACATCCGTAATATTATCTTTTTAAATTGTACTTTACTTCTATGTTTTCTGACATATTTAAAAAATTACAAAATTATAAAATAGTTTTTGCTGTGTAGTTTAATTTTAATCTCAGTTCAATTAACTTTTCATCTTTTTCTAGTTTTAAGAATTAAAAAATGAAGAGAAAGTTGAACTGAGATTAAAGTTAATAATTGGTACACAATGATAAAAACGGTCGAGTATCAGTTAACATTACAGAATAGACCACATAGCCATTGTCTATCGACTAGTGCCCTCTACAGGTTACAGAACATGAACGAATAAGCAGTATATTTGAGATTTGTAATCGCATATAAAAGTATGTTGGATAAAGAATAAAAAACGTTAACTTTTGTAAATAATATATTAAATATACCAAATATATCAAATATTTTGTAAATAATATATCAAATAAAAATCGTTTACTTCATACGATACATTAAAAATATTTAATAAGGCTTATAGTATAAATTTTCAAGTTTTATCAATTTTTACCTTTAAGGAATTGATAGATTACGCTGAAATCCTTATTTGAGAATCCTTGAGCGATGATTGTTGTATAAATCTGATGCGCCAGGGAACCGAGAGGAATCGCAGTTTGCGTTCTAGTCGCGATGGATTGTACCAATCCCAGATCTTTGGCCATCAATGTTGTGCCGAAACCGCCCTACATGCATATATTTGTTATTTGCTTTGAAAGCTAGTATTTATAACTGTTTGTTATATATATATATATATATATATATATATATATATATAAGACCATCTTAGATATAATCTTAAGATATCATATAATAAATCAATCAGACAGCCACACACAGATTTATGTCTTAAAATACTATATTTAAGACGTCTCGTAATAAAAATTCCGGTAAAAAGTTTTTCATGCATGAATATATATAAATATGTATAAACATACATAATTTTATATAAAATATGATCATACATGTTCATACATTCTTCTTTCTTTTGTAAAAATATTTTTTAGTAATAGAAATAACAATAGTAAAATGTAAAAACATTAAAAATAATCAAAAAGAGTAATTTTTATACTATTTATTTTAGAGAAAAATCAAGTTTGAAGAAATGTAAAAAAAATTACTTGAGTATAATTAAATATAAAATTATGCATAATTGTGTATGAGCAATTTTTTTGTTAATTTTCCCAAATTTGTTTTTCTCTAAAACGAAAATTATCTCTTTAATTATTTTTTATGTTTTCATTACTATTATTATTTCTATTACATTATTATTTCAAGGCTATTCTGAAGAAGTATATGAAGATGTTAATATGGCTGTCTGATTGTGTTCATGACACATAAGACATAAGACACAATTTTAAATATAATAGGCCTTCTATAATAAACCTTCTACAATAAGCATAAATCAGGAATCAAAAGCTAAAAATTGATGATTGTAATTGGTCAATTTTTAGCTTCTGACTTCTGATTTATGACTAATGGCTTATTGTAATAGACCCATAAGAATTGACTACATATACCAACTGATTGGCTTATATGTATATGTATGGTATCTTAAGACTTATATTTAAGACAATTAACCTTCCTTCGGTAATGTGAAATTTTCATACTTTGTCCGCAACCTGAGTCTTTGAATTTCTATACAAATTTTTATATTGTTCTGGACTATGTAAAAATCTGAAAAAAATTCTTACATATTTATGATTTTTTAAACTTTAACAGTTTTTATAATCATAAAAATTTATATTTTAATTATTACAAACAAAAAATCGACTGAACTTTTAAAGTTTAACATTGCCGATAGAAAGTTAAAAATAAAAACATGATTACATGATTAATAATTATATGATTATACTCGATTATGAATATCGACTATAATCATGTAATTATTTCCATTATAAATTAGTATGAAAAAATTAATTATGGATGATAATAAATTTGAATGAAACAAATGAAACTATATCCTCTTACATATATATATATCTAAAATTATTTGTTTCAAATAAATTGTAACATACATTTCACAATAAGTTATTGCTTAAGTTTTAAGCTGTAAGAAATTGACTAGTCACAGACGAATATAATAAGAAGATGATTGTCAATTCTTACAACTTAAGACTTAAAATTTAAATATAATAGGTTTACCGCACACACTTTCCGTAACCGTGAGAATTATCAGAGCTGAACATTTTTGATAATTTTTAACTGTGATTGATTAATTCTTATAATACGTTTTACGGTTATGGAAAATGTATGGGGTCCCAATACAACTTATTATAAAAAGCTCGTTAGAGCTCTCTAAATAAATTATATGAATTTAGTGATTTTAAATTATATTAATTTTATGACCGAAAATTTTGCAATGTTATAATGTTAATTTATCTTCGCCAATTGTGTTAATTCCTCGGGTTCCTGAATTCTGCTTCAGTGAATCTGCAATGTAAGAAAAAAAGCGGCTCACACAAAAACATTCTTCCTTAATTACCTCATAGTTCTTCGAACTAGGAACATTAGGTAGAATTCCCGGAACTGGATTATACAGATCGGAAGACCAACATCTGCCCGTGCTAGAATTTACAACGTTCGCCAATGTCTTAGCATTTAATCCTAGCCTAAAATAAATCATGTACATTAAATTACTGACATGTAAAAAACAATATGTGTATTACATGTATCCTATTTGTTTCTCACTTCTGCCCAAGATTGAATGCCTCAGCAGTGCCAATCATACTGATGGCTAATAACATATTGTTACACAGCTTAGCCGCCTGTCCCATGCCTACGTCACCGCAATGTAGTATTCTAGATCCCAGAGCTCCAAGAATAGATTTCGCATCATTAAAATGCATTTCCGTACCGCCTACCATAAATGTCAAAGTGCCGTCCTTGGCTGCATTTACACCTTTATTAACATAATTTGATACAGTTAATTCTTACTTTAGTTGATAATTTATTCAAGTATAATACGTATCTACATTTAATAGGTGTATTGTAATTCCAAATTTACATTTTAGATTTTTCATGAATAAAACTAACCTCCCGAAACAGGACTATCGATAAATCTCAAATTACGTTCACGAGCCTGCAAGGCAATAAATTGAGACACAGATGGATCCACGGTACTGCTATCGATCAATAGAACATCCTTTTGTGCTGCACTAAAAAAAAAAAAACAAATCAGCTAAATGTAAATTGCAATTTATTTATTTGACAAAACAATTTTAGACGTCACCATTTGAAAAAAGTGCTGACTTCTAAAATTCATTTTTTTACCTCAGCACACCATTCTTGCCAGTATAGACATCAAGGACATGTTGATTTGAAGGTAACATCGAGATGATAACATCAGCTTCTCTTGATATTTCAGCCACATTTAACGCACAACTCGCTCCCGCTTCCACTAAATTCATCATCGCTGAATTATTTATATCATATACAATGAGTTTATAATCCTAAGAGAAAAAAACTTTTATTAACGAGAATTATTTAGTTGAAAGAAATGGCAGCTCACTAATTAAATTGAATTGTTACCTTTTTCAGCAAGTTCTTCGCCATGTGACTGCCCATATTGCCCAATCCGATGAATCCGATTTTTGAATAATATCTTGTTCCTACAGATCCATAAAACATTATGTTAAACATGTTTCTGCTTTGCAGAAAATAAGAAATTTATACGTTTTCATTATGTAAATTATGTTTAATTGTATATTGTTTAATTGTATATTGTTTGTATATTGTATAATTGCCTAATTTACATCGAGCATTTGATATGTATCATTTCCGCATCAAATCATTTGCAATTATATGCTTAATATAAACACTGGCGGATTATTTTATTCTGATACTTCTAAATCACGAATACGAGAGCTGGTACGCATATCAAATGGTATCAAAGAATTTCAGGTGTAAACGCTTGGTTCGTTTTAGATCGTATACTAAAATTCGTCACTGCTTTTAAAGTTAAAATTAGAGGTTTTATATCTTGAAAAGCAGTGAAAACATCAGGTCACCTAATCTGATCCGTTCTGAAACAGATCAGTATAAATAAGGACGTATCAAATATTTAATCCGTACCAATCTGATACGCGTACTAATCGATTTAACGGTGTAAAAGGGACCAATAATTTCACAGTAATAAGGATAGTCACATATATTTTTCGCAACAATAATTGTAAGACGTACCGTATAAGAATTAGCTAATCAGCTAAAAATTTTTGATAATTTTTTATTGTAATTGGCTAATTTTTACTATGCATCTTATGATTATGGTTGCGGAAAAAATGTGTATGGTGTTACAAGACTGAGAGATCAAGCTAGCTGTTATATAATTATTATAGTAAGTAACGATCTCAACATTTTAAATGCTAAATCTGATTATTAAAATGTCTGTAAAACTTGCATTTATATTATTATAAAATCACAAGAAAAAATCCATCAGGAAATTTTTTTTTGATCGAACATCAACATCAATTTTTATCTCAATGTGACAAAAAATCACACGTGCGCGCACGCACGCACACACACACACACACACACCGCGCGCGCGCACGCACATTCATTTTAATAAATATAACGTTTTTGAATATTTTTTAAATATTCTTTCGTAACAATATTCTGTTTTTGAATATTCTTTCGTAACATATATGTAAGAACAAAAATATTCTTTAATAAGCAAAAATATTCCTTAGTAAATAATTTTTTTAAATATTCTCTTGTCACATATATAAAAGAACAAAAATATTCTTTAATAAACGATTCAATTTTTTTCAACAATCCTCAAGTTACTTTTTCCCTTATATAATTATATAAATACAAATTTCACAGACATTTAATGATCAGATAAAATATTTTAGCATTAAAAATGTTGAGATCTTCATTTATGCTTAATAATAATCATATTAAGATCATTTCAATGAATTGATTTCAAATAATTAAAAAAAATTAAATAAGTAAAAATATTACCTGCTGTCATGCTGATGGATAATTTTGTAAGTATCATGAAAACACTCATCTTGGGCACTTGATAAAAACAATGAATTATAAAAGTCAACAAATAAATATCATGCTGTGAGCAAAGAACATACTAATATTTATGTCGTTTAGTTCAAATACGTCGAAAAGTTGTTTCGAGAACGCAATCAGCTGCTCATTAGTATGCGTTTGTGTGTGTTAAACAAAAGAATTGTTAAAAGATAAATTTTCCGCAGAGAAAAACAGAAACATATTTTAGGTTGTAAAAGAACACTGCCGATGGCACGAAAAGACGACAGCAGCGACGTCTCATGTATGATTTAGCATAAAAATACATTACACAACTTGATAAGAATGGATAACGAATGATGTTTTAAAGGCGGGTAATATGAATGAATTCTTCGTAATTTGCTCATCTATCATTCTCTCGTTAAAAAGATAAATTACTTCAAACGATCAACTTTTCTCTAATCTCATGAAATAATAATCATAATATATTTTTTATTAATTACTTTAAAATAAAAATTATAATTAAAAGAATAATTAACAAATTAATTTTTCCCATGATTATTACGGGCTACTTATTTGAAGTTCGTAAAACTATCCACTGGTCTCGTATCTTTTTTTGCAAATCATTAATTCATGGCCATTACAATCAGAAAAAAAGTTGTTATTTCACAAAAATATTAGTTGATTCTATGTGATAACTAAATGTAGCGGTCACGGACTGTTAAGCAAATATTTGTTAATTCAAACAAATAACAAATAACAGTTTTAAATTACAAGATTTTATTACTCTAAATATATAAATATTTAAACTAAATAATTCATTTAATCATTACAAACTAAACGCATTTAGTCAACAACTTTTTTAGTTAACAACTTTTTTTTCAGTGTAGTCAGTAGAGATTATTTTGTTTGTACAGCGATTAAGAACATAATAATGAATATTAATATTCCAGTAATACATCATTATTATTTACGATGTCATAAATACGTCAAAATATAAAAATTGTTATCGTTATCATGTCTATACTTCTATTGAACTCTGTATATTTTTCTTTCAGTCAAAAAGTATTTATCAATAGCTTGCGTGTTTTATTTTTTATTGTTATAAATGACTGTTCTATGACATATACTAAGAAGTTGTTAACATTGTTTTATAGTTCCTCTTCTTTTATAACTTATAAAATGAAACGACATTAAATGAATTCTTTTTTCGATCGAGCATTACGATAATAAAAATATGTCTCTGCAAGTTGCAATCTGATGACAATCAAACACAAATCTATTTATAATATCAAACATTTTTGTTGAATATTTAATTAAGTGCTATTAGAATTAATTGTGTGAATGTTATTAATAATGTTAATTAATTAATTTTATATAATTAATTTAATTTCGACATTTTTTAATTAATTATTAAACAATTATTTAGAAGAAAATTTTCTCTCAATATCTTCGATATTGTTAAATATTGATAAATAACTATGCACGTAACTTATTTTACCGAAATTTAACAACATGTAAATGTATTATTGTAAATATTTGAAATTAAAAATATTTGTTAGAGTAATGTTGATGCACATTTTATTGAACGGCATATTTTACTGCTATACGTAAAGACTGAACATCAAGTATCTTTATGTAGATCAGTAGAACCAAGGACATTTTAACTTGTTAGACAATCCTTGTTTTATCAAGATAGTAATGAATTCACTATATGTTTAGCTTCGTTACTGTCGTTACGAGGTATGTTATCAGTAAATTTTTTATAGATCACTAATTAAACGTCATAAGCAACATTGCAGCGGATAATTGAGCAAATGTTTCTTTATCCACCGCGTAATTATACTTATATCAGCTATGTTGGTCTAGCTACATGTTTATTCAAAGATTGCCATCGAGGTAGTTATCTGCTGTCAAATTGCACCCCCGAGTGTCTCATATGTACGCAATACTACAACGGGGACTGCACGTATAAGTACGTTCGTACAGACATCATCTCACATGCAATTTCATTTCAGGTAATCTACCAAGTCGACTTTCATTCTCATATCAGACTTACTCGTTGTTACGTGTTACTAGTTGTTGTGCATAATATTATCTGTATAAAAACTGAAAAACTTATAACGATAATCGAGTAAGTTGACTTATAATTAATTAATTGATTTCATTTTTTAAAAGTATATTTAAATCAATTTAATATCAATTTATTAATAACACTATTACTACTTAACATTCTAATAAGCAAAAGAATTTTTTTTCAGTTATACATATCCTTAATAAAAAAGTTAATTTGAAATTGAATTCTTATTAAAAAAAACTCTTATATAATACATTAATGTCATTATAATAGTTTTGTATTCTGAGAAATTAAAAAAGCAATGCTGTTAAGTTAGATTGAAAATTAAAATGTAGTATACACGCAACAATCATTTTTATTTATAGAGATACTTTTCATTTCTGTCTTGATACTTTAAAACATGCATAATTATTTATTGCATTTATTACCATTATTAATACCATGACTTATATCATGATTAATTATCGTTAAAGGATTATGATTAAAGAATATTTGTTAAAGATTGTACTGTTAAATTCTAACAATTTTTTTACAATGAACAATTAATTACCATGAAAGTGAATTCAATGTTTGGAGTTTTATTACTCATCATTATTCCGGTATTAACTGACAAGATAAATATTATGAAGAATTCCAAAATGGAATCCTGGATTTCCACAGAAAATTTTACGACAATTATCAAGAAATCATTTCTTTACTCTAAATGTTGCAATATTTTTTTAAATGGTTCGTATTTCCATTATTTCACAAAAGTAATGTGCAGCCTATAAGTAAATTATCTTTTAGAATTGATTTATGATGTGGACACATTACTTCATCAATTTATCAATATTTACCCGCACGAATATGTTTTGCACGAAAGACTCTATGACTGTCAAGGATATTTCTTATTGGGACTGACGGATGGAGAAACAGAAAATGCTATGCGATTGTAAAATAAAACACAAATATATTATAAATCTAGATATATTATAAATCTTAATCTTTTATATGATAATAATATAGAAAAAATACAATTAAATTTAAAATAATATATAAAATGTAGAACACAAATGAAAGATCAATATGAAATAACACATGACTATTAAGAATATCGAATAATATTATCTAAAATTTTTATGTAAATACATATATTTTTTCCACAGTGTGCCTTCATCCATTTCAACGACAGAAATTCTTATTATTATCAATGATGAATTAAAAAATACTTCGAAGCTTTTTAATGTCTCCTTATTTGGAAATTCCAACGCAAATATCGTTTCAAGATCCGGAATTTGGACTTTGTCAGAAAATTATTTGAAACCTAGATTTTTTTTAAAAGTACATAGGTACAATTTTTATAACCATTTTATATATTTATAATATAAATTATCAATTTGTTATATTAATATTATTCTGTTTTTTTTTATATTAATAAAATGTATGTAAACAAATATATTATGTGCTTTGAATGTATATCATAGTTACGAAGAATTGATGTCTGAATTCAATATCGTTGATATGAAAGGTAGAGAATTGCAAGTATGTACTTTTTATCAGCCACCTTTTTCCTATCTTAATAAAACAATAAAAAAAGTAATTGACGGCGTGGAAGAAGAAGTTTTCCTAGCAAATAGCGGTGAATAAAATTATTTAAACTTAAAATTAATCTTATCAGCTTTAATTATTGCAACAATCTTTGAGATAGTTTTATATGTATATATGTAGTTATTAAATAAATCTGAAAAAATCACGAAAAACTAAATAATTATAAAAACAAAATAGTGATACAATAACATATTTACATATTTTACAGATAATGAAAAGGATGGAATAGAAATGAAAATATTTTTGGTTATGGCGGAGAAATTAAATTTTACTTGGACAATACGAAAGCTAAAAGGAAAATACAGGTAACTCTACGTATTTCATTATATTAATACATGGCAAATATTAATCTTAGAAATGAACTAATTATTTTAGATACGGTCGACGCATAAATAGTACAGAGTGGAATGGCGGCGTTATTCAACTTGTACTAGAGAAAAAGGTATAATTATTGGAGTTAAAGTAATGTAAATTCTAATAAAGTGATATTGTCGAAATATTGTAAACTTTAATTATAAAAACTGTAATAATATTTTATTCTTTATAATTATTACATTAATTGAAATTTGTTTTTAATATAATCTGAACATTCCTCATATTTTAAATGTAAAAGAAAAAATGCTTCAAATATTATAGAAATTTTCTTTTGCCTAAAAAATTAAATATTAGATTCTTTTAAATTCAAATAAAGTATAATAATTTAAAATAATAATTTCTACTCTTACATAAAGATTGATTTAGCATTTGGAAATGTCCGATTAACACCGAATCACTACGAATTCGTGAATATGTCCACACCGTGGGTCCAAATGTTAACGCAATTTTTGGTACCGCGACCGCAACCAATCACCAATTTCTGGGCGCTCATGAGACCTTTCTCGATGGGTAGCTGGATACTTGTGTTAATCATGTTGATTGTTAAGAGCATGTATATGTATGTACGAGCTAAAGTCGATCCAAAATTTCCGAAACGTAAGTTAGAAATATCGTTTACACTGTAAGATAAAAAAACAAAGCATGTCATTAAAATTTTTTTATAAATGCAAACTTTCTAAATGTGCTATCAATTTGATTAACCAAATCACAATTACTGTTTTTAACTGTTTCATGCACATGTTTAAAATAAGAGATTTTAAGATTAGATTTAATAACTGCGACTATAACTCGTATAATAATGTTTGTATGACATAAAAAGTTATATACTTTATTCAACAGTTTTTTTCTTTATCTGCAACTTTTCTATTTTTATAAGATAATAAAGCAATAATAAATTAATTTTATAATTGCATGCTATGATATAATACTGTCTAGATAAAATATACGATTTGTAAAAAACAAAATGTTAATTGAAATATATTCTCTTAGGTTTTCGGAGCATTTTTTTCACGATTACGGAACTGATCGGTCGTTTAGTGGGCACGTGGATGCCTCGAAACACTGTCAATGCTAGATTCGAATTGCATTTATGGCAAACTGCAGGATTTCTACTGGTAACTGCATACTGCAGCAGTCTTGCAGCAAGACTTACGAATTCGGAATATGAAGACAGGTAACGACTATTTATGCGTGCGTGCGTGCGTGTGTGTGTGTGTGTGTTATCTCTAAACTTTATTATTATATCTTGAAACTAACGTGGTTCTAATATTAACACATATAAAAAATAAGAGCATAAAAAACCACAGCACAATAGTTATAGTTTGTGATATTTAATTATTATTACATTAATTAAAACATTAAAAGTTTCGGCCACAATCTGGCCATCTTCAGTAATTCAATAATATTCTTAAAACGCAGAGTTACATCTAGTTGACATTAAATTCAACAGTCGAGAGTTGTAATTAAATTAGGTAAAAGAAATACTCGAGAGTCATCGTTTGGTTTTTTTGTAAAACAATGATTCTATTTCTTTATATTCCGACTAGAAGATTTTAATATATACAATTTTATTTAGAATCTGGAAATTCTTGTTCTACACTTTTCTTGATATGACAATTGACGGTGTAACATTACTGTATGAAGCATCTTCACATATAAAAGAACATGTTTATTTAATTACAACTCTCGACTGTTGAATTTAATGTCAACTAGATGTAACTCTGCGTTTTAAGAATATTATTGAATTACTGAAGATGGCCAGATTGTGGCCGAAACGTTTAATGTTTTAATTAATGTAATAATAATTAAATATCACAAACTATAACTTGTGCTGTGGTTTTTTATGCTCTTATTTTTTATATGTGTTTATTATTATAATTTAATTGATTAATGAACAATTATTTGTCACATACACTAACTTCTCTTTATTAAGGAGAATCTTTTTTCTTTTTATTAAAGAGGATCGTTTTTTATTTATATTCAGAGTAAAAAATATCTAAATCGTATTATATTTATTGTTTATAGAATCGATACGATACGTCAATTTCTCGAAGCTGATTTATTATGGGGTCATAAAGGTCCAGAACCATATTGGCCTGACTACTTTGACTTGGATGTAAGTAAAATTTATATTCATACAAACGGTCATTTTTCTTACTAACAACATGATAAACATACATGATTTTAGGATATTTACGCGAGTCAGTTGTCGTTGAGATATATATCTGTGAAAAGTCAAGAGGCACACATACATACATTAATCAAACAGCGTAAATTTGCAATTTACGGATTTGTCATAGACTCAATCTTCTTTCCTGAAGATGATATCTTCAACGAATATATTAAAGTAAGAAGCAAGAATGCGTTTATTTCAAACATTAAAAATAACCAAAATAAACCGTAAACTGTGTTTGTAAGAATTATAGACTCATGAAAGAAAGCACAGGCAATTATTATTCGTCGTTTGTGGTTCAATCGTGGCTATTACAACCTATTGACATGGTAATATGACAATCATACATTTAATTGTTATTCTTATATCTGTTATTTACAAAATATTGTAAAAATATATTGTTTATAGCTAAATTTAAAATTATTTTCTTTATCAGAATATTTAAGATTGATTTTATAAGAGATTAATACAAACATATTATATATTTAATGTTAACAGACAGTGATTAAATATGTTAAGTAGTACAAAATTATAATAATCAAAATTATAATAAAATTGTATGAATAAAATTATAATAATCAGTAATTCGAAGTAAAAATCAAATTATTTATAATCTTTTTTTATTTCGACAAATAAAACTTATAAAAAACTATTGTTAGTTTCTGTCAGTGTAAATTAACTTTAGTTCAGTTTAACTTATTTTTATTCTTTTCTAGTTATAAGAATTAGAGAAAGATAAAATTAAATCGAGATTAAAATTTAAATCTACGTTAATAAAAGTGGACATGTGTTATGAAGATATCATGTCAGCGAAATATTTTTTCTCATTTAAACATTTACTTATTTTTTAGGTAATGCTTTGGTTAAGGGAAAGTGGTATCGCCCTCTTTCATCTTAATAATGTTATGCACCGAAGAATTAATTTTAATCTTCGTGAAGTTGTCAAGGAGCACGATGGTCTTGATGGAATTTATAGACGCCTTGGGCTGACACCATTAGGTGTTGGATTTTTAGTACTCATTGTTGGACTTCTTGCATCTACAATAGTATTTTTCTATGAGTTGAAACAAGTATCTAATTCGCGATCGATTCGCGAAATATTTCATGATATCCATAAGAAACGAAAAACATACAAATCATCGACTTATAAACGAAGATATCGTAAAGGAGTTGAGCCAATAGATCACAATTTAAGTAATAAAAATTTCGACTCATTTCTAATTAAGTCTGCTGGTCATACAACAAATACTGAATCTACACGAAAATGTAATAAGATTTTTCATAATAATTTAGGTAACATGTCAATATAAGTATTATTTATTTTTTTATTTCATAGAATATTAATATTAAATTTAAATTTATGTATGCGTTTTTACAAAAGAAGGAAGGTTTGTGTTTAAAAACAATATATTAATATTATACGTATGTTCAATAAAAAATCATAACGTATTTTAAAATATGTGTGTATAAATTTACTTAAGTAAACTATATTCTAATTAAATTTGAATAAAATTATAAGTATTATTTACATCAAGTAATGCAATAATATCACTTTTATACAAATCACTATGAAACTTCATAAAAAATTTACGCAATATGATTACGTAAGAATCAATTTATGTAGTTTTTTATTCAAAAGAATATTTTTCTTTTATTGAGATAAAGTCCAAACATCCGACCTTTGAATATCTTACAACATATATAATACGTTTTATACATTTCTTAACATATCACTTATAGATAGGTAGAATGAATTAAATTGAGTCGGAAAGTCTTTTACCATTTTCGCAATTTTTTTTTAATTACAATGAGCAGAATGTAAAAGATTGACACACGAAACAATTTTAAAATATCTTTAAGAGTTCTTCAAGAAGCATCTTTAAAGCCTATTCTACAATGTGTTCTTTGTTTCCTGTTTCTTTTTACTTTTTACTTTTTTCTCTTTTGCAACCGTTTTATCGACAATTATATTTCTTGCTTCAATTGTATTTCTTGTTTTTTTCGAAGTTCCTTAACTTTTATCTCGGACGACATGAAACAAAAAAACCTAAGGATAAGGAGCAAAAAAACAAGATGTAAAAAATAGCTAGCAAAAACAAAAAAGAGGAAACAAAAAGTACATAGAATAGGCTTAAGATAATTCGTAAAGAACTTTGAAAGAAATCTTGTTTTATACATCGATTTTACGTTCGCTTTTTCAAACTTTAAAAATTAACATCTCGTTAATTATTGCGAAAATTGCAAAATTATATAGAATTTTTTTATTCAATTTAATTCGAAGATCTATTTGCTCACAAACGATGTATCAAAAAGTTTGAGATATCCTGTATATATATTAAATGTACATACTATTATAGTTTAATACATCTTTTTAATGTGTATTGTAACAATTAGATACGCCTTATGTAATATCGTTTATTAAATTAATTTAGTATGAATATTTACTTGGTACGCATATCAAGTGCTTGGACAAAGCTATTAATAAATTTTATTGTATTATTTATTAAATCATGATTATTACAAGTCCATAGAGCACACTTTATCCGAGAAACATCCTGGAAACGTCTTTAGAACAGACAGATGTCCTTGAACATTTTTAGAACGTTCCTTAAAAATGTGTGTTGTGGATATTTACATTTATCATTGGCCATCATGTAAACATTAAAATTTGCAATGATGAAAAATAAAAAAATAAAAACTAAAATGCAATTAAAAACTAAAATCATATGATAAAAAGAATATAATAAAAGGATAAAAAATAAAAAACAAAAGCAAAGACTTACAAACTAAACAGTTTAAAAAAAAATGTTTTTTTAATTAAAACAAATAGCACTTAATTATTATCGTTATTTTATACTCAAACAATATTATTTATATTTGACATTATATAATATCAATTTGACACTACATAGTGATCAAATTGACACGATAATGTCAAATATAATTATTGTTTTAGTATAAAATAATGATATATTTAGTAAGAGCAGTGGACTTATATTAAGTTAAATTTGACACTATACATTTAACAGTGTAAGTCAGCAATAATGCGCTCATTCACTTTTAGAAAGTAATGTACAATTATACAGAACATATATTAATTAAATATAGAAAATAGATTATCTAATCAATATGTATATAAATCTAACCAAATAGCGCTCATTAGTTTATTAAAGCTGCATTTCTTTTAATGATCTATCTCTTTTAAAGAGAATTCTTCTTATTTGGTGTTCAGATATTGCGTTGTAGAATTAATGAGAAACAAAAATTTATTGCAACGCATTATTCACACTTATTTGTGAAAGAATCTCATTTTTAACATCGTAATTTTTTATATAATAATTGTTTTTTTAATAATTATCATTGAATAGGCTTATTATTTTTAGGTATTGTTTTTATTTTTTGGATTTTTAAATACACACATATACACACACACACACGCACCCGTACACAACTTCTTTTAAGTTTAACTCTCGAGTAACATTATTATATTATCACGCGTAGACGAGATATAGATTACTAAAGCCTATTCTAGTCTATTGGAAAAATAATGGATTTCTTTTTACTACTAATATTAATAGCAGTAAGATCAGAAATGTTTGTGAGATGGAACGAGGGCATATAAAACAATTTCATGACTCACTTCAATGACATTTGAATTCTTTAGACAAAACATGGAAAATCCAATCTGTAACAATCACTTATAAACCAGAATATTTTATGTAACAACAAACAAAACATTTATATGATAGTCTTAACAATATCAAGTATTGGATGATGTTCGAGTCTATGATCAATATTTTCTCAGAACGGAAAAAAATATTATTCCCTTAGTTGTGCCATAAATATATATACTGATTTGTAAACTCAATAAATCTCATGTGACAGAGAGTATTTGCAATTTCATTGTGAACTCTTAAAGTGAACAGAACTACTGCATATATCTTGCATTTCATTATTTTATGACGAATGACTTGTATTTTTGCAATATCATATTATTGTGTAAAACGTTCGGTTGAATTTTAAGAAAAAAAAATTTGAATTTCATCATATTAGTAAAAATAATATCCGTTGGTCCAAAAAATTATGATTTGGGAACTATATAAATCGTGTAACAGAGAATAATCTGCAACATTCTTGCCGAATTGTCGAAGCAAATATATATACCGAAGCAAAGATATCGTGTCGTATCTTTATTATTTACAAACGAATTGCATTTTTGCAATATTACATTATCGTGCAAAGTGTTTAAAAATACTTCTTTGACTTTACAATTCAAAGAAAAAATTTTTTTGTTATAAAATTTATTATTAAGTTAGAAAAGGTAATATATTGTTGTGTGTATGTGACCATTTAATTCCAACTTAAATCAAATCGCACCAGAGATGGAGGAAAAGCATATTGATGATAGTAAGTACCTATCGACAAAGAAAATTGTTATGTTGTAATTGTTACATTACCATGAATATTAAAGCTGTAAAGTTAAATTATAAAGTAGAATTAAATTATAAAATTTAACTCTCGATTACAGCAACAGGTCATTTAGATCTGAAAGGAAGTGAAAATTTTTAGACAATTGTATAATTTATACGAATAATGTTAGGTTTTAAATCATAGGTCAAAAAATTTTGAACCTTGCTCTATTAATTGCCGTTCAAGGAATAGTTCATTTGTATTCTGCAATATTTTAACAGGACGCTTTAGAACTTAGATTTAATTTTCATAGTTGTAGGTTAGAATTGAAGAGATATAAAAGATAATAGTTAGATAATAATTAGTAATGAAAATACTATACATTTAAAAATGTAAAAAATGAATGTGATTATAATTTCAAAAATATGAAAAGAAAGAGCATAAAGAACCACAGCACAAGATGTAGTTAGTGATATTTAATTATTCTTGCATTACGAATTACAATAAAAACATTAAACGTTTCGGCCACAATCTGGCCATCTTCAATAAAATTGATAATATTCTTAAGACACAGAGTTACATCAAGTTGGAATTAAATTCAACCCTCGTGTGTTATAATTGTAAAGATCGTGTTTGCATCAAAGCGACGCTGCTTCATATAATAATATTAGAACGTCAGAAGTCATGTAGTAAAAAGTGTAGAACGAGAATTTTCAGATTCTAATTTACAATAATTTATTTTATTATTAATATCTTTTAAAACGGAGTATAAAACAAAGAAAACATTACCTGTTTTACAATAAAATAATCGATGAATTACAAGTATACTCATTTCACAGATAGAAATTTGTCGTGACAGTATGTGTTGTTATTAGTCGTATCACATATTTTTCCGCTATTTATATCCATGAGTCAAGTTTAGAAAGTTCTAGAATTATTTATTAAGTGCGAGAGAGGAGATTAAATATCACTAACTACATCTTGTGCTGTGGTTCTTTATGCTCTTTCTTTTCATATTTTTAACTATACATTTAATAAAAAAAATATATACATGTAGTGTACATTGTAATCGTATCAAATTAAATAAATAAATAGAAAATAAACGAAAAAAACATATCATTAAATCCAAATTATAGCATTATATACGGGGAAATTATTCGAAATTAATATTTACATATAATTGCAGTTCAAACACCGACGGTAGATGAACATTTTGAATTATTGTTGAGTGATGATAATATAATTAACCCAAATTTTATGAATGTAACGCCCAATAATCTTCCACATTGGTATAATGAAAAATTATTTAAAAAGTAAGTATTCAAAAGAAAAAGTAATATCAAGTGTTGAAACTGCAAAGTAATGAGTAATAATGTTAATGTAATGTGATCCACGATAACTAAAAATTCTTTGTGTTAATTATACCCGAAAAAAATCAACTAGTCAATCATAGTGATAATGAATATAAAATAAATATAACATTATTATATATTATTCAAGCACAATGCTATATTTTTATGACAAATACACATGCAATATCAAATAATACTTGGAGAAATTATTTATAAAATTTCAATACAAATTACAGAAATTTCTAAACTATTTGGACAATAATTGCATTAATAATACATTACCAGCAGTAAAATTTCAATAACATTTATATTAGACGCAAATTGCATATTTTTATTTCAGAGCTCAAAATTATTATAAGCAAAACTTAATATCAATGGTGCAAGCGAGTATTGCTGGACTTATTGCAATAATAGTAGTCCCGGAAACATTAAGAGTAAGAAAATTTATTTTTTATAATTAAATCATTTATAAACACAAGAAACTGTACATATATATATATAAATTTGTCAAATAATAAAAATAGTTGTAAATAATTTCCTTTGTATAATGAAAAAGATATTTTCAGACTTTTTTCACAATCATATTATAATAATTCTAATATTAAGATAGAATATTAATATTAATATTAAGATAGGATATCACAGAATATTTTTAATTATTTTTGTATTATACAATAGAATTCAATGATTTGAAAAAAAAATTAATAAAACATTGTTTATTAATCGAATGATTAAAAATGCATTTTGTGGATTTTTAATAGGTACTCGTATACACACAAAAAAACAGTATGCCTTGCGTGACTTTCAGCCGATATACCCAAACTCTGATACATATGTACAAGCTGTATACATGTGATCCAAACGATCCAAACTCTGAGTAAGTTTTATCAAAGTCTTTTATATGTTTTTATATGTTTTGCATCTATAGGTACTTTCTATGAAGATATGTGTCTTTCGCGAATATAAGGCTCTTCGCCTTATGAAGTATGGGAATATAATGCAGGATTCTTTCGATTTTTATTGCTATTTGAGATATAATTCTTTAAAGAGTTAAATATTTTTTATTTCTTCAATTCATATAATTAATGTTTATCAATACATATACCTATATAGGCATTGATAAACATGAATTGAAGAAATAAAAACTATTTAACTCTTATAATCTAATGCATATATATATATATATATATATATACATATATATGTGTATTATATATATTATATATATATATGTATATATAATGTTTACAAGAGCTATAATCTGATTCCGCTTAATTGCCATTTTTCTTACCTTCTATAACTATATAATTACTCAAATTTATTCCTTAATTTTATTTCTACATCAAAATATTACAAAATTTCTTACTAAAATTTCTTTAAAACACTAATATTATGAAAAAAAAGTATTTAATATTTACACAAAGTTTTGTATTTTTATATTTTATTAGCTTGTACAAAACATTAAACGTAATTCATCGAAAACATAAGATGAGTAGTAGGAGATCAGAGAACGCTGGTGTCGGAGGAATTTACAAACGAGATATGGCAATCACACAATTCGCTTTTATAGGATATATATTAATGACTCCAAAATCGATCGGTTTGTCCATTAAACCACAAGAAGAAGAAGCACTTAATCATTTCTGGCGTGTGACAGGTCATATGTTGGAAATTCCCGATCGGTAATAAATGTCAAAAGTACATTTTATTTAAAAAAAAATCAACGTGTATAAATACAATTTTTCATTATTATTATATAATTTTTAATATAGCTAATCAAATTGGTGAATATATATATATATATATATATATTTTTATATATATATGTATATATATTATAAATTCTATAATTCTTCATAAGTTTTAATAATTATTTGTCATTATTTACAGATTAAATCTATGTCGCAAAACTGTAGCAGAAACTCGTGAATTATGTCAAAAAGTTAACAATGTTTTGACACAATATTTGATTAATGCTCCATTGCAATTCTATGATATAGCATCAGCCATATTAGATGGATTATGGTATATGGATGTAACTATAGATAAACATGCTTTTCTAAAATTTACCTATCAGCTGCATGGTATAAAATGTGAGTGTATTTTTATTTTAATTATTGTAATTATTTAAATGTATTTAATATATCTGATTCTGATTAAGTAAAATTACTTTTTACTTATTAAAAAAATTATACTTTAAAAAGGGTATAAGTAATAATTTATTTGTATAGAAGTTATATATACTCATCAGTTAAAAGGTTACAACACTTTTTTTTGGTAGATTTCGGAATTTAATTTGCTTCTTGAGCGATTGGTTCTTATGAATCTAACCATTTACGTTCAAGAATGCTACAAGGCTGATGGGTTCCAAAACCCCATTAAAAAAAAGTATTGCAGCCTTTTAACTGATGAGTGTATATTAATTTTATTCTTGTAATCTAATTTTTTAATATTTATTTTATTAAAAAAACTGATTTTTCACGATTTTATTTGTCTGTGAATTGAATAAATCATATAAATTCTAAATTTTTGTAAGATGACAAAAATAAATTAATATATATATGTAATTTTCATAAAACTAAATTATTACTTATATCTTTAATGCAAGTTATTGTATTATTATCAATATTTATTAATAAGCATTATTTTAAGATTAAGCAAATATTGATATTAAGTAATAAAGTTTCTTAAAAAGTTTCACAACCATACAAAAATATATTAACATTATTACAATATTAATTATTCGGTTACAATATTTTCTGTATTTTAAAGTTTCATTTTTATATTGTATGGCAGAAAAATAACCGTAAATTACAACAGTTATAATAAACGCTTTTGATTTAAATTACTAATCTGATTTTATTTTGTAAATAATCATTATTTGATAAAAAAAAGTACACTTATATAAAAAAAGTACAGTTATATAAAAAAAGTAAAGTTGTCATGCAAAAAAGTACATATTCAATAAAAAAATTATTAATATTTCAGATAATAAATCACTTGGTTGGTACAGTCGATTTAATGCAAAATTTCGCGATTTCATAATTTACCTTTGCCGTAAGTATTATACAGGCAAAATGATCTCCCACATTTTAATCTTTAATAAAAACGCCATTGTAAATGCTATTTAAATTTTATTTTTATTAACTGAAAATTTATGCTTTGCCATTTATTTTTATTGAATTTTGAAAATTACAGAGTCCAAGTGGCGACCATTTTTTTCGATACACATTCGAAGCTGATTTCTAAAAGTTTCCATCACTCGAGCAATAATTTGAGGCGATATTCCTGTAATTTCTTGGCGTATTGCTGCTTTCAATTCGTCAATGGTTCGGGGATGGTGTTGAAAAACCTTCGCTTTCAGGTAGCCCCAAAGGAAAAAGTCGCATGGGGCAAGATCGGGTGACCAAAACTTAGAGAACTTGAACATTCGGATGTGTGGTTTTAACAGGATGGAGCTACGGCTCATACGGCAAGAAGGACAATGGACGTTTTAAGGGAAATGTTTCCAGGACGCGTAATCTCGTTACGTGGAGACGTTGGGTGGCCTGCGCGTTCACCCGATCTTGCCCCATGCGACTTTTTCCTTTGGGGCTACCTGAAAGCGAAGATTTTTTAACACCACCCCCGAACCATTGACGAATTGAAAGCAGCAATACGCCAAGAAATTACAGGAATAATAATCGCCTCAAATTATTGCTCGAGTGATGGAAACTTTTAGAAATCAGTTTCGAATGTGTATCGAAAAAAATGGTCGCCACTTGGACTTTGTAATTTTCAAAACTCAATAAAAACAAATGGCATAGCATAAATTTTCAGTTAATAAAAATAAAATCTAAATAGCATTAATGGAGTTTTTATTAAAGATTAAAATGTGGGAGATCATTTTGCCGGACCCTGTATAAACACATATCATGTTCTCAGTATTATCTGCTAATTTATTTTTTTGTTTCAGTTGTACCGTATATCGGAGCAATAGTAAGAACTTATTATAAATACGTGCTTTTATTTACACTATGGTTTGTAAAGAAATGGCCTGTATTAGCATGGTTATCAATTGGCAAAAAAAATTCTCATATTAATCTGTATTAATAATATGATCGAATAATTATATGCTCTTGCTCTTTTTATCTTTTTATATATTCATACACACACACACACACACACACACACACACACACACACACACACACACACACATATATGTGTGTAATATCGTATTATATCTAAATAACAAGAAGAAACTAAATCTAATTAAATTTTTAATGTATATATATATATATATTTTAATGTGTTCTAATCAGTTTTTTCAAAATCTAATTTTTGAATATTTATTATTTTTGGATATTATTTTTGAAAATTCAATTCTGTGTACTAATAAGTTATTAATAAAGAAATAAACAGTATATCATATTTATTTTTACAAGAATTTTAAATTTATTTGCTATTGTATTTCTGAAATAATCTAGTTTTCGTTTGAAATAATAAATCAAATCGACGTTGATTGATTAATATTATTTCTGGTTGGGAATATATTTTGCTAACACAATATTCATTTATAAAATACTATTTAATAATTACAAAAATCATCTATGCTATCCAATAAGAAATTGGCTTTTTAGTTTGGAGAAAATTGATCTTTAATAAAGTAGTTTATTATAATAGCTATTATATAATAATAGTTAAATAGTCTTACCTTGCATTATCATTGATTACTTAATAATCAAGATAATTTTTATTCATTTATTATAACCTTGCGTGTATTGGCTGTGTTCATAAAATTAGCAATTACCTTATCTAAGATAAGTTTTTTTTCTAATCTAATAATGTATGCAGTACGAAGTGATCGTTAAGCTGCTTTTTATACTGAACGCAATCATTAAAATTATCTGTGTAATGTATATATCTTAATTGTTTTCAGATATAAGACCGAAAATGTAATTCCAAAACTTTAAACCAATTATAAATGCTGCAAAACATTATTATTTAATTAGTTACAATAATAAATTAGAAATAAGATTATGAATAAATCAACTAAATAAGAGAAGCACCACTTACAGTTAAAGTCTCACACACACACACACACACACACACACGCGTGCGCGCGCAGTTGTTGTGGTAGAATAATATATCTATGTCACTCCGTATGGATTTAAATAAATTTAGAGGACACAGGATAGAAAACAAGGATATTAAATTTGCATTTTCGTTGGACATTCACATGTCGTAAGCTTCATTTCATCCTTCTAATGTAAATCACAAAGTTAAAATAAAAGTTACAGTACGTGAACGTCCAAATCGAATCAGTCCAATCCTTGACATTATTAAAATAAAATTGAAGGATAAATCGAAAAAAACTACGTAAGAAACCTGTTCTGCAATTTAACATTTGCACTCTTAATGCTCTACTATTTCACATAATAAAATTATTTACAAATTTCAATAAGTTTGTTAGCATTATTAATATCTTCCCAAGAAGTCTATAAACATCAAATCATTATATTATTACTATAGTTCTGTCAAGATTGTGTTTTAAAAGTCCGAAGAATCAACTCGGCGCTCAATTTTCATGATGACGTATGTAATATCGAATTATTAAGCACTTAAGATCCAGCTTCGACTGTTGAAGGCTTTATCTCCTATTGGTTGTGTATTCACATGTACAGTCCAATAAGATTCTTTCTTTAATATTGTTAAATATTGTTACGCAGTTGTTGCAAGAGATACAGTTTTTAAAATAATTAGATACCGTTACAGTTATTTGAAGATAAATGTAACTAGATACAGATACAGATATTACATGTTTATGAGTAACTAGATACAGATACATTTATTTTAGAAATAAATTTAAACACTTGTACAGATACATAATTTTATTTCAAATGTCTTTGTTTTTTTTTCAGCGTAAGTACACTGAGAAAAAATGCTGTAAAATATATAAAAAGATAGATTGAATCAATTAAATATCACGGGCTGTCACAAACATAAGTAGTTAATTCAATCTTTTGTTATTGACTTAATTTTAATCTTTTTATTTGTAACAATAACATATCAATTTGACTTAAAAACATATAATGATAAATTAGAACCATGTTGAATTGAAGGAACATTTCCTTATGTTGAATCAATAGTTGAATCAATAGTTAATCAATAATCGAATAGTTGTGTAAAATATTTATAAAGTTGACGGAACTACATTACAAACTAACAGGAATTCAATAAGTTGTTGCTAGTATTAATTCCTAAATAAATTCAACTTTATATATAAAATACTCTAGACTTTAATATAAAAAGATTTAATATAAAAATGATTTGATGTTTATAGACTTCTTGAGATCTTAATAATGCTGACAAATTTATTGAAATTTGTAAATAATTTTATTATATGTAATAGTATTAATGTAATTGTAGAGCGTTAAGAGTACAGATGTTACAGAACAGGCTTTTTACGTAGTTTTCGATTATTTTATCCTTCAATTTTACTTTATGTCAAAGCTAATTCGGTTTGGGCATTCACGTGCTGTAACTTTTATTTTAACTTTATATATAAAATACTCTTCATATATAAAATAAATTCGACTTTAAATTAGTGTAATTGATTCGAATGTTACATTTTCTCAAAAAATAATTGTTCTTAATTTTTATGTAAAGTTCTTCCTTCATTATTCTTATGTAGAATTATTATGTAGAATTATTGTATAGTTTTACATACAGTTTATTAATATATGTAGTGTCATACATATAATATAAAATATTCAAGTTTTATAATATTCTCACTTTTAATCTTTCAAATCTTCGCAATTTTTTAAGAATCAATTTCAGGATTTTTTTTAATTTCATCAACGCCGATCTTGATCGACCGATTTAATGATTTTGAGAGTTGTCAATACTAAACTAAAAACTTATCATCTGTAGCTCAATTTCTTATGAACTCACTCATTAGCCAAATTAATTTCTGCTTAGATCACGTAATTATAGCGTATTCGAATTATTGACTCGACCCGACTCCGAGCCAACTCTGGTCTGTTCTTTTTAATTGCATTTCTTGCACAATTTAGCTTTTTTTTTAGCAAAACAGAACAGATCTTGAACAGAACAGACCTTGAACAGAACAGATATTGACTCGCGTCGAGTCAGTAAATAAAATACGCTACTTGTTGAGTTACTCTGAAAACTACTTACGTATCTAAAATATTTTTTAGATACATTTTAATAAGATACAAAATAAAACATAACTGGTTATAGTTACGGAGTTAAGAAATGTAACTATAGTTACATACGCAGATGCACAAAAAGTATTTAAATACAACGACTAGATACATATATCTAGATCACTGTTTATAGTAGAGTATTACATCGGAAATTTCTCTTTATATTATATAATTTTTAAATGAATATATAAAATATCTTACTTTATTCACTTTCCAAAATTTTCTTTGATTTTAATGTTTTATAGAAATATATTTTATAAAAGTTGTATAGATTTTGTTTTAGTTGTAAGGACGTAGATAATAGTAAAATCAATTTTTCAAGATCATATGAAAATTATTTTCTCTTTTTAAATAAAATTGTATAATTTTTGTTACATAATATGATCCCTCTAATTATTCTGTACAGAAGATATTGAATTGTTCTGTACAGAAAGTGAAAAATTAAACTCAATAAAGAGAGTTAGCAGTATATTAAGAGTAACATGATGTACCTGCTCTCGTGCGAAAGGAGGAGTATGCCAGTGAAGGACGCTGCTTGTCACATTCTTTAGTATCAAGTTGTTCGCTGAGCAAGAATACACGCGCTGCTCTGATCTGCAGTCTCGCATTTCATCTATACTCGTATTCCTACTATAAAATCTTTTGTTGATTGTGATTTAATAAAATTGTGACTTAATAAAATATACAAAGTAGTGAAATGAGGAAGATACATATTGACGATGGTAAGGCAAAATTTTATTATTTTTAATTAAACATGTATTAAACACAGAAAGAATAGTTTTTGATCGAAGCAGTGGTTGAAGTTCTCTGAATTTCAAAGAGTAAATTTTATTGTGCGCCTTAAAGAGTTTCAATTAAATAGAATATAATTTCAATTATAATAGAGTGATCACGTATTATGCAGATGAGTGCATCATTAGTGCTTAATTATCACATATTCAGAATATTTCGTCATCGAGTTCTGCGCCAATTAAATATATTGATTAAACTAATTAATGTATATGTAATCGCAAAAACGTGATAATTGAATATACATTAGACTTTGCGCCGAACATTATAGCAATTAAATATAATCGTTGAACGTGTTTTACATTAAATCTTGTACCATATATAAAAATTATACATAACTATATTGTATTAGAATACTAATACTCTTAAAATTTTTTAATCATCTTTTAGTTATCAATTTTATCTACCTTTAGTTATCTCATTACTTATAATTTAAAATTACATCTTTCTTTTACTTCACTTAGCGTCAACAATAATATAATAGCAATACTATTAAATTTAATATTTTATATTTCAAAAATATTATACTTACTTTTTTATTAAATAATATATAAAGATATTTTAAAATAATCTAAAGTCATATCAATCATTAACAAGAACTATTCCTGATCATACTTGATATATGGTCTTGATATATCAAAAATATGTATCATCATTCGTAATTTGAATTTTTTAGTATTTTATCTATGTAAATTATTTTTTTGTCACTGTAAATTATTTTATTTATGTAAATTATTTTTTTGTCACTGAGGATGCCTTAATACGAGTCAAAACGTATGCAGAATTGTTTCGAATTCGTTAAATAATCTATTAATAATCTGTACTACTTCCTAATCTATATAGTAATCGAATTCATTAAATTATATGAATAAAATCGCAAGAACAATTGGCATTTATTGTTTTTTTGCATATAATTTAAATTTTAATTAAGTAAAATATCTAATATTTAATATATAAGATATCTAATAATTAATTAACTTACTATATCTAATATGTGTAAAGTGTTCAAAAAATTACTAAACAAATACATTATAAAATTATATTTTATTTTATTTGAAACCTAAATACAATATATTGTAGAAGAATTATAACGTGTTATTTGAATAATTCGTTTATATAACTTTACATAAAGTGAAAGTATGTTATCTTTTTGCAAAAAAGGTGTGAATATGTCCTCATTTTTTACAAGTGTCTTAATCACCTTCAAAGTGTAGTGACTCTCAATGTAAATCATTGCACCATTATAACAGATTCTAATTTAGCTGTTAAGACCCGGGGTTGCATCGTTACTTTAAGCAAGGCTTGAAACTCTCTCTCTCTCTCTCTCTCTCTCTCTCTCTCTCTCTCTCTCTCTCTCTCTCTCTCTCTCTCATTTTAAAGCCGAAAAAGAGACAGAGGCAAAGAGAGTTTTAAGTCTCGCTTAAAAAGTAACGTTAGTGCAATCGGGCTTAAAATAAATAGAATTAGAATCCATTATAATGCAATGATTTATGTGCAAAATAATGAGCAGAATTAGTTTAAGCATTGCAGAAATTATCAAGTTTTGCATACATATAAATTTGATAGGAGCTACTTAGTTTAACAAAAGTTTTGTTTGCTTTGATTTATTATTTCGCTATATATTGCACTATACAAAGTCTTTTTTATAGACGCAAGAAATAATTAAAATAAATACTTATCTATTCATTTATTCATACTTATCTATTCAATATTTATTTACTTATTCAATACTCATCTATTTATTCAAATTTATTACTTTAGATAATTTTATTTTTAGATAATATTAAAAATTTTAAGTATCTTACCATTTTTTGTAAGCATCTTATTTGTTTTTTATTTTCAGAGTTCAGTGACGCTGTTTTACGAATAAAATATATGTATGATCGATAAATTTGAATAATTTATTTATTAATATTAATTTAAAATCTTGTGTCGAATAAAAGTGATTCATGCAAAAATTAATAATTTCCGCAATACTTAAACTAATTCTGCTCATTATTTTGCACATAAAAATAGTGAAATGTAACTACCAAAAAGTGAAAAAATATTACTACTTTATTCAAAATTTTAATATAAAATGTAAAATAACACTTGCAATACATTCTTAATAACAATGGAAAAGCCTTCTTGATGCTTCCATGGGTGCTTTCTATATAACTAATCTGTGCTTCGCGGGTTTTCTCCATGTCTTGGCTGCTCCTCGCCCTGATGAAGTGGACTGCAAGGCCCACGAAACGTTGGCACATCAAGAATGGACCAAGACATGGAGAAAACCCGCGAAGCACAGATTAGTTATAATGGAAAAGCCATTATAGAAATGCTGAAATAATTTAATATTTTAACATCAGGAATACTATGAATTGTAACAAATTTTACTTAAGAAAAAGACATAAGATTAAACAAATTAAAAACCATTATTTTGAACAAAATATAAATATATATTGCAAATGTATTAGCGAGTTTGTGTAAAAAATAGAATTGTTTATTATATGATTTTTCAAATTATCTGATTATTTCTATTGTTCTATTTTTCAATTTATATATATATATATATATATATATATATATACATATATAAAACATGTATATTGCAGTCCAACCACGGACAGTGGATGAACATTTCAAATTAATCCTAGAAGATAAGAGTGTAATCGATCCGGAAGCAACCGATATATCATCCAATGATCTTCCAGAATGGTACAATAAACAATTATATAAAGAGTAAGTATTTAAATTGAATTAAAATATTAAAATTCCAATTCTATTCCGATAGTAACAATCATTGCAATAAAATATAGAAGAAAGATATTTTTTTCGTATTAAACATAAATAGAAACATTTAAGAGATTAATAAATTATTTATTTAAAAATAAATTATATATAAAAACAAAAATATAGAAGTATTCAATCATAATGCTATGCTTTTATAAAATATTTCTATTATTTAATATTTATTTATATTTTTCAATATTTATATATAAACATTGATAATATTTAAAAATTTAGAAAATTTTCGAATATTTTTTTTTGTATATTACACAAATGTTAATGCAATATAACTTATTAAATCAGATATTTATTTCCAGTTTTACAATAATCTTTTTAATATTGCTTTTGTTTCATATTTTTTGAAATCTAACGCCTATAATTTTAGAGCTCAAAACTTTTATAAGCGAAACATGATGTCATTGGTAGCAGCAAACATAGTAGGAGTTATTATAGTATTTGCAGTGGAAACAATATTAAAGGTATTAAAATTTTATATTTTATTAACAATACATATAAATATATTAAAATAATTTTTTATAGTACTTGATTCTTGTTATACAGTATATTAATTTTATATAGTACAAATGAGATCTTTTTATTGTCACACATTTCGATTAAATCATAATCTCAAAATCAATCTATGAAAATAGTTTTATGTTGTACTACTTTTAAAAATTCATTTTATGTTAAATAAAATTTATTGTAAAAAATAACAACAAAATATTATTTATTGTTAAATTTTTTGTCTTTTAACAGGTGCTCTTGTATACAAAACGAAGTAATTCAACCTGTGCAGCTTTTAAAAGATATGTCGAAACTGCATTACATATAAATAACTTATATACTCATGATCCAAATAATTCAGATTCCAAGTAAGTTTTTTCCAATGTTTACAATTTTTTTCATACTCGTATTTCTTTGTGTTTTATTATACATGATACATACAAATAAAATATCATAAGATCTTATTTTTAAAATGCAATCACATTTTTATTTATAATATAAATTATACGTAAAGCAACTTTTAGATATTACACGGATTTTTTAACAGAATAAAAAAATTACGAAAAAGTCACAGTTTTTCAAATACAATCACTTATAAAGTATATAGATTTTTTACATGTTTTAATGAAAAAAATAAACAATAACAGAGGAAAGTCGCCGATACTGACATAGATCTCCTAAAAAATAAGACACCCCCTTACTTCTCAGAAATTAACTATTTGCACTTTATTAATACTATTAAAATCATCTGTTTAGCTAATTAAAGAAGTACAAACTCATGTATTTGTGGCTTGTTCTATACTAAATCAACTAAAAACGAATGCAAAAATAAAATTCTTGTGATTTTCTTTTGCAAATTGCGTAGTTTATATAATAATAACTATATTATTGATAATATTACGTCATTTTAAATGCTTGTAATTTCCTAAATCAGTTTTATTCATATCATTTTTTTCTTAATACGATTTTTAATTTAAAATTGGGGTGCAGCGTAAACCGCCATACTAGTCTGTAAAACAGATCATGAGCTAACTTAATCTTTATAATGTTGCTTTATAGTGTAAAATAGCTATATTGGAACTGAAAACAATCGTGTATATATCGAAATACTCTTGAAAAATTATCGCGTTACATATTTGCATCTTATAGAACAACATAAATAAGTAAATATGCATATAATTCAATAAAAATATTTTATAGCGAAAAAAGAGAGAGATTCTGAAATATCTTATATATTCACTTGTAGATACTTTATACAAATAATTCCTGTAAAAGAAAAAGAATAGGAATACGTATTACTATCTATTGTGTCAGTTTTAAAGCCCATTTTATTAGACGCTCATTTTTGCTTATCATAAAAAAAAAATTAATTGTAGAATTGTAAACAGTATCATAAAAACTACTCACTATCTGACTACTGCTACTATCTGACGGAAGACACTTTTTAGTTATGTTTTTTTTTACCTTTTGTTTGAAAAATATTGTCTAAAAATAAAGTGGTATGTCGGTAACTTTCTAAATTATATAATATATTCATTATTAATTGAAAAAATTATTTTCATCAGTTTTTTATTCAATTAAAAAAAAACTTTTAGTTCTAATAAGTAATATTGCAGAACTTACATCTTTAAACTCTTGATTACGTAAGACTTAACGTACATTAACATATCAACTTTAGTAAAGGGGCACGTGTCATTCTTGATTATATAACATACTGATATAAACATATATTTATAAAGATTCATAGTGATATCACTTTAAAAAATTATTTTTAAATATAAAAAAATGTAAAATCTATATTTTGCGAATAACGATCTACGTAGATTGAATTGGATTGCTACGTCAATTTCTGCCTTGCTGTGACTGAGTTGATTAATAACAGAACAGCAAAAAGTAGTGAAGATGAATTTCGTATTTGCTTATTTATTCGCAGAGATATCTTCCATAAGCTCTTTACAAATTTCTCAGTTCAATTCATTGTATATATAGATCGCATCTATGTATAATACATCTTGCATGCTGTGACATCATTCTGCGTCCGTGCCATTTGCAAATTATGTAGAGGCAGCTTAAAATATAGTTTTTTTTTTTTTTATATAATTCTTTCTTTGTAATACTTGTTTTTAATATCTAAATTTTAAATATCTTTAAAACAATTTAAACAATTTAATAAAACCTGATAAATGCCTATAAATAAATACAAATTAATTACGAATATATTCATAATATAATAATAAAATTCAGTAAATATTAAACTGCCTCTATATAATTCGCAAATCGCAAAATATAATTTGTAAACGCAGATATAGAATATTGTATTACCGAAACGCAAAAATCGAACTGCGATAACATTGATATTTTAAAATGTTGAATTTTTTTTTAATCAGATTAGAGGAACTTGCTATATGTTTAATATTTTCCGTATCACGGAAATTTATAAAAAAGGTAGCTCTCTGCTGATAAATTAAGCAAATACAAAATTCGTTATCGCTACTCTTTATCACTGTAATGCAGAAGTTGACGTGACAGTTCAGTCCAGTTTAAATTATTAAATTTTCAAAACGCAGATTCATTTTACATTTGCATTTATGATTTACATTTTGCGATTTGTGAATTAAAAAAGCAGTGATGCTTTATGAGAAAATAAAAAAACATCCTTTATTTAATGACCGTTATCCTTCAAATTATGCCCATAGAGACAATACACTGCTGATAAAGTTCGTACAACTTGCGGAAACTGAAAAATCATCTTTGGATATCATTTCAAATCTTATTGTCACATGATTTAAAATATATATACGGCAATACGCAATTCTTGAGTCAGCATTCCATTACAATTTTGAATCACTTTCCTTGTTCCTGCGATTTTGCTCTTTCGCAGATTTCTTTGTTCCTTAAACTAAAAAAGACGATGAAAGGGATTTTACAAACGTTTCGGACATTCAATGACACAATAAGACTTAAGACGATATCCAAACTTCATAGATGACTTATTTCTTAGAGTTTCTCCACAAGCTATACAAACGTTGTCAGACGTGTTGTCTCTAGGGGATTTACTTCGTAGAACGATAAAGGTCATTTGTATTATTTAGACATCGGATTCTTATGCAATTTTATGTTTTTTTAAAAAGCAAATTGGAAAGTAACATAAAAAAAGAAATTTGTTACATTAAAAAAGCATTCTAAAAATGCATATTTATTAGTGCAATTGTGGATATTTGCATATTTGTGCACATTTGCATATTTTGTGCATGTCTGCAAAAAATATCTATATAAAAATTCGATGTATAATTATTACAGTAGTTTAATTGCGTTTATATAAGTCCGTTTCTTATATGGACATAGCATAGAGACATCATCCGTGTGCAACAATGTTTTATAACATTGAAAAGAATTTAAGAAATTATGGAAAATTTGAAAAGAAGAAAAGGCAAACCGCATTTAAGTACAACTGCAGACAATACTTTTATGGTCTTAGCACATTTAGAAGAAAATCCGCACACTTCCATTTGTGCAATTGCTACTGGTTTATCTAAGAGTTCTGTTCATAAGATGGTAAAACAGAATCGTTATCATCCTTATAAAATGATCAAAGTACAACATTTACGTAATATTTGATTCACAACGTTGTCTAAATTTTATAGCATGGCTAGTTGTCATGTACAAAAGTAATCCTGAAATATTACAGAATATCCTATGGATATAATACAGATGAATGTAAGTTCTCAAATAATGGTGTAATTAATCATAATCATCATTTTTAGTCGAAGGATAAGCCATTGGTTCTGAGAACAATTTTCAACAGAAAGTTACAGTGAATGTTTGGTGTGGTCTAGTACTACGGTCATCTGATTGGACTCTACTTTTATGAACAGAATTTGACAGCCCAAGCTTACTTTAATTTTCTTCTCAACTTCCAATATTGTCGCAAGTGCTTCCGATTGATGTTGTGCATCGTATTTATTTCCAATTCCTCGGTCCCCTGATTTATCATCATTAGATTTTTTTCTAATTTTGAAGTCATTTGCAATCAATAGTCTACGCGATATCAGTTCAAAATATGAAACATTTAAAGCAGCGAATCCGTACAGCATACGAAGAAATTCACCGTGACAGCATTATAGGAGTAACTAATGGAAATTTATTACATAGAGAATTGTACCTACAAGAAAATGCGATTACAATTCGAACACTTATTGTAATTAAGGTCATAATATAGCAGATCATTGAACTCGTCTTAACACCAGTTACAATATTATGAAGTAAAAAATGTAGTGCCATTTAAAAAAATTAGTGACCTTGACTTTTTTTTCTAAAAAAGAGTATTTTGAAAATTTTTAATAATGCAATTTGTAGCCGATTGAAAACTGATTAATTTTTATCCAAACTAATTTTTGTTAGATCATCGGAAATACCGGAAAAATCGTGATCACAGATCAATTACGTGAGACACCCTATAGTATATGTATAAAAGGAATGTCAATACATATGATATATATACGATATTCATATTAAATTATATAAGATCCAGCTTTGACAAGTTATCATTAAAAGATCCAGCAACAAGTGCAACATATGCTTTTAATTTATAGATTATTTTTCACATTTAAGGTTTCAAATTTTTATTCCGAATTTTATTACCATACCATATGTATTGACATGTATTGACAATCTTTTTAGACACATGTCGCTTTTTAGACACATGTCATAAAATACTTTATCGTCTCTGAATGTTTGCTTAGTCATGCATTTATGAAAAGTTATTTACTATTTTAAAAATAGATGAATTAGTAGCCACACACTCTATACTAATTAATAGGGATGCACCGGATCATAAAATTATTAAATATCGAATATCGGATATCCGGACGGAATGTAACATCGGATATCCGGTATCCAATTAGATATCCGAGAAGGCAATTTTTTCGAGTCGGATATCCGACATTTTTCGAATATCCGATCGGATTCCGAGAAAGTGTCTTCTAAAAAAAAAAAACCTATAGAGAAAAAGATTGTAATTTTGTAATAATATATAAGATATTATAGCATCGAATATGCATACTTATATGCATACTTATTTTTAGAACATTTATATAAAAAAAAAATCAACAATTTAATGATATCAAATTTCAATCGGATATATTCCCGAACACTAATGATATCTGACTATCCGGTCAGATAGTAAAAAAGTGCCGGATAATCTGGATACTTTTCAGATATCCGATGGATTCCTAATTAATTGTAAATTGTGTTCTGATATACGAAATGAGTTTTCATAAATAAAATATAACTAATAAAATATAATGCGTTAACAAAAAATGTTACAGACACAAAATACTTAACATACATAAAACTTAATAACAGATAGTTTTTTAATTATAGTATATCAAAGGTATCAAATGTACTCACACAGCACTTTTGATACATCGTAGCTCAAAAACTATCTATTATTAAGTCTTGTATTTATGACATCTTTCGTCCATCACATTATATGTATAAGCTACCTTGGTAGCAACTGTCATTTTAACGTTAAAAGACGTTATTTTGACGTAAGCTACCAGGATACATTATATGAAAATTAAACTCATTTTAAGTCCAATTTTCCATATAATTAGTGTGAGATCTTTTAGATGTAGAATTGTATTTAGAAATTTAGAATCGCGCACTGAAAGTATTCTTTCAATTAAGTTTAAATCAAAATTTTATTTAAATATAAAAACTTCTTATATAAGAAGGCACACATATACACATGAACGAATGTTTAAACTTTTAATATTTGCTAGCTGGTACAAATCGATAAACTCAATTCGTTGGCATCACAAAATTAGCACCAGGATGTCAAAGCAGGCTGGAATTGGAGAAATATATCAAAAAGATATGGTACTTACACAATTCAGCTTTGTGGGATACATCGCTATTGCACCTAGGTCTTTTGGACTGAACATGACATTGGAAGAAGAAGAAGCATTTAATCATTTCTGGCGCGTAAATGGTTATATGTTAGGCATCACTGATAAGTATGCATACAATGTTTAATTCTGATTTTTACTAAGCAAGTTTAGCATTTAAGTCTAATATATTCTATCTCTATATAATTTAAATAATTTAAATAATTTATAAATTTGGCAGAGCAATCTCTGCCAAAATTGTGCACACAAGTTATACACTTATAATTTTATTAATTCTATTTATCTTCATCTATAGATTGAATTTATGTCGCAAAAACGCAAAAGAAACTATCGAACTATGTTATAAAATCAAAGATTTATATGGGACTTATTTGAGTAACGGTTCACCTGAATTTTATGAAACAGCGTTACAAACGTTAAATGGATTATGGTTTATTGATATAACCGCGGATATAGATTCTTTCATGGCATTCGTTTTTAAATTACATGGACTCCCAGGTAAATATTCAATTTTCGCAATGATTAGAAATTATTATTTCGATAATTTCTATTTATTGTTTTTTTTTTTATAAATAATATATCTTTATTCTTTTCAAATATTTTGATTCTAATATATTGCCGGCAAAAAATCAGTTACTTTTATTAAATCAAAAATTATTAAAAGTTAAATAAAGTCAGATCAGATTGAAATATTTTTTTGGTAATTGTTGAAAACAATGGATCCAGCTCGGATGGCCTTGACGTATATAATCAAGTTCATGAGTTCCCGAGTTCACAAGATTTTATTCGTTATTGGATCGATCATATCATATTAGATCAATCATAATCTTGATAACATTATATGTCTAGATCATCGAAGCTAGGTACGTTGTTTTCAACATTTATTTTTTTTTATTAGAAACCAAATTAGTTATTAAAATCATTGTAATCTTTCAATTTGATTTGATTTGATGTTTGTTGTAACGACTATTGTCTGCAAGATTAGATACTTTTAATTTAATTACTTTCGTCAACACTAATAATATATTACAATTGTCAAAAATAATTTATATTCCAGATAAAAAGATTGGGTGGCGTAGTTGGTTAATTATGAAATATCGTGAATGGTTATTTTATTTGTGTCGTAAGTATTGTACAAATATTTATTTGATATTTTATTTGATATTTTATCCATATGCTATATCATATGTTGATTTGTTCTCTATCTTTTTTAGTTGTGCCTTATATCAGAGTAATAGTAAGAGCATACACTAATTTATTTATTCAGCTCGTATTGTGGAATGCATATTACTGTCCTATACTTGCGTGGATAAGATTTGGGAAGAATAATGCTCGAATCAACCTATATCCTAAACACTAACAACCTCGATTTTACTAACAATTTATTGCATTTATTATATTAGGTGTTGGAATTAATTCGTAGCGTTTTACAAGTGATGGGAAGTACTTTCATTAATGTATTTTTTAATGCTCATGTGAAATAAATAACATTCTTTCATTAAAAACGCTACGAATTAATTCCAACACCTAATATATAAATCAAATTTAACTTTTAAAATATTTTAACATGTTATTAATTATTATATACATCATACACTGAGAAAAAAAGTTGTTAACTTAACTAAAGAATTAGTTCGTAGTGATCATTTAGTTCAAATATTTATATATTTAAGTAAAATATATATGATTATGTAATATGATTACATATGCGATTATATGATGTCAATATATTTACTTGAATTAACAAATAATTTAATTAAATATTTGCTTGACAGTCCGTGAAAGCTGCATTTAGTTGAATCAATTAATTTTACTTTTTTGAAACAGCAACTTTTTTCTCTCAGTGTGATATAAAAATATAAAGTATTCTATTTTCGAGGATGCGTAATTATCTCAAATACAGCGGCTGCTTTTTGACCAATCAAAACGTTGCCTCAAATTGTAAAAAGCAGCATGATATCATGTGTATTCACTAATTTAGGAATAACGAAATATCTTATATTCTTATAATATATGCGATTATATACATGTTTTAATCCTTTGACTGCGAAAAAATGCGGCGCAAAACATGCATTGTAGATCTCGATGGTAATAAAAATGGTGCTAATAACATAGTGACTTTTTGTATTTATTCTTTAGAAAACATAGTACAAATTGTTAAAATGTAAAATTTTGATTTACAATAAAATTGATGTTTTAATCAATTTTTATTTCTTTATTTAATTTCGTAATATAAACATTAAAAGCAATTCATTTTCTCTCTCTCTCTCTCTCTCTCTCTCTCTCTCTCTCTCTCTCTCAAGTTCTCAGCTCTCTTATCAGGGACGTAATGACTTTCTTTGCATATATGCACTGACATATAAAATATACCTATAGTTTTTTTAACACTGATTCTTGGTAAATTTAAACCTAGATCTTTGGTATAAAAAGCAGCCACACAACTCTGATTGCATATAATTAATAAAGTTTTATTTCAAAATTCACTGTTAGCGCTGAAAATCTCATAGTATGTACAATACATGTAACATAAGATATAAATTTTTAGCTGACAGTTAATTTTAGAACATATTCAAAATATAAAGCATAAACAATATTTAGTATTTTTTACTATGTAACATAGATAACAAATATATCAAACGTATTATAAACACCAACAGTACAGTATAGATTAACTTAAAATTAGGTTTATAGTGCCAACGGCAATAAAAAAGTAAATATTTGTATTGATTTGTAACGTCGTAACACTCGTAACCAAATCATTGTTATAAACCATTTTCAAAAAAGTAACGATAACAATAATAAAGTAATGCGTTACTTCTCATTCCTAGACTATTGAATGGTAATAAGTCTTTGCTTTTATATGATTTATACAATAATATGAATTCTTTTATTTATTATATTACTTTATATGTTACTTAAACATATCGTATTTTTAAGAATACATTTTTCCAATATAGAATCGATGCAGAATCGTTTATATTAATATATTAACTATAATATGATATTTTATTGCCGAAAACTATAATTTTGTTTATATATGTAAATAAAGAATATATATTTGAATAATTTATTTAAACATTTATTAATTTGTATTTATTACTCAATAGTAATTAATTGTTCAAGGAATAATCACGAACATGTACAAATTAAATCAAGAATTTCTATTATAAATTATTATAGAAAGACTTTTTACAAAAATAAAATTTTTATACATTAATAGTATGTACTCAATTAATTAAACAAGTAATTGAAGTAAAACGATGTTAATTAAATTAATTTATATAGCTTATCAATTGAGCCAAATACCGACACAGGCCTCTTAATTATCTGCTATTGCTGCGAGCAAAGATGAAAGAAATATACACCTACCGTCAGATAGCGTTACAAGTCTTTTTGTTTAATATATTGAATAAAAAAAATCTATCTATTCACTACATTTTATTTTTGTTACAGAAGAATTATATTAACAAACTCTTATATTTCAATTCGTACAGATTTTTAAGTGAAAATTTTTTTTTAAGTATAGTGTATTATTTACACATAAATTAGCAAAAACTGGAGTTTATAGGAATATCCAAAATAAAACGTGAATTTTTTATCACGCATTCTTTTAGTTTGCATCAGTAATAAATTTCACGTTATCTCATGACCGTTTAGGAATGCTAAATTTTAAAGAAAAAAAATAATATAATCACATTGTATTCTCATGACAACATTTCACGAGTAGTTGTTTACTAAGGTAACCAACAGATCGGATTTGATTATATCAAAATAGAGACTATGGAGAGACTACAGAGAGAGAAATCAATTTTCTGTCCAGAAATTTCAAATAGCTCTCACTGTAAAGCGAGACATGATGCTTAGCTGCTCAATTCATTAGCGCATACATCAATCATTATATACATATAGCATTTGCGTTTTCCATAAAAATAATTGCTATGTTTAAACATAATAAGTGTGGTATTTAAACATAAACCAATTGCCAATGGATTATTATGATTACAAATTATTACTTACACAAGTGTATACATTCTGTGTTCATTATTATGTTTAAAACAAATACGCGATGCAAACTTGATATAATCTTTCCATATCATAATATTACAAGATTATAATAAACAGTTGAAACAGATTCATTAAAATCATGAAATTCTTTGAAACAGAATTTCTTTTCGACTCTAAAATTTAATTTACGTAATCAATATCATTTTCGGTACCTCGTATTCGTGGAGTGTGCTCTTCCACAACACATTATGTAATAACGTTTCCATCACATTGTTCACAGAGATGATATCCTGCATGTTCCGCACAGAATTTTCCCCTCGTTTGTCCGCTTATGAGGATTCTCGCCGCGATCTTGAACGGTGTCCTCTCGCCATACAATCACGAGGGATCATTTTTACGCATCTCGTGTGATTCCAGATCCGCAGGCGTGTTCGATTCGAGCTGGTTAGAGCTTCGCTCGCGTACGAAGTGAGCCTTCGCACACGTATGCAGTGAAAGAAAGAAAGAAAGAGAGAGAGAAAGAATAGGAATGAGAAAGAGAAGAAATCCCCTCGGCGTTCGTGTGTAACGCTCTTCTCTCGCCCGCATGCATTCACACATCGATAGACGCGCGCTCGTATATACACACACACACCTGCTCTCTATCTTTCTTTCTCTCGCTCTCTCTCTCTTTCTCTTTCTCGCTCTTTATGTGAACGACGACGACGACGACGACGACGACGAAGGAGTATGTAACGCGCGGGTCCAAGTACATAATACACAGCCATATATCCTTCTGTCCCGCAGCTACTCTCCCTCGACCCTGTCGCCTCTTCTCGATTCCTCTCTTCGTTCGTTCCTTGGCTCTCGCCGATCCTTTCCCCTCGGCTGCCACGGTATCACCCAGCCCCTTTTCGCGGCCCTCCTCGCCACCGCCGCCGCCGCCGCCGCTGCCGCTGCCGTCGCCGCCGCCGTCGCCGCTAGCACGACCTAAACGAGATGACTCGCCGCGCCGTGAGGACAGGACGGCGCGCTAAGGCGGGGAAAGGGAAGATAGAGCGTGGCGATGATGAGGAGACGGTCGGGATCGGGGACGAAGGTATCAGCAGAGGCCGTCCGAAGGAGAGAAGGAAGAAGCCGGCCCTCCGGCCCTTGCGTATAGCACAAAGAGATCCGTGCGCGCGGCCGACTCTTCTAAAGCTCGATTCATACGACGGTCTCGGGGGTCTCGGGTCTCCAACCACCGTTCCTCCTCGTCTCACGAAATCGCTTTGCGCTGCTTTGCGCCGCTGTAAATTGCGAACGCCACCGCGCCGCGCCGTATCGCTCGCTTCCGTCACCCCGTCCCCTCCTCCCCCCGTCGTCATCCCCATACCGTTCGAGGACGAGGCGACGGGGAAAGGGCGACCCGCGCGTTAGGACACCCTACGGTCATACGTCGATACGTGTTTCTCGAGGGAATGACGCGCGTGGAGTCGCGTTATTTCGAGGAACCGGGCCGCGACGAAAGTGGCCGGGTGTAAGATTGAAGATACGTATATTCATCCGTCGTTCGTGAGTCGTGGGTCGAAAATTAATAGCTTCTCTGTTCATGTAGACGGGTCTTGTCTTTTGGCCTTCCAGAGGGGATTGAACTCGTGAAAAATGAAACGGCAGGTATATTACGGCGCGATATACTTTTTACCCTAGATAGAAAACGTGCGTACGGAGATTATCAACCCGTACGTCAAATCGTTTCGCTGTTGTTTCGTATGTCTCCAACGGACATTGCGAATATTTCGCAAAACGCGCGCCGATCGTATACACAATTTCCTGCAAATTATGATGCACGATCTTTGAGTAGCAAGATCGTATTTAACGGTATCGTAATTGCCAACGTGGCCGAGACACGAATTTATCTCACCGGCGCGGCGCCCGTCCAATTTTCATCGCGACCTTACAGACTTGGTTGCGTTTATATTAGAAAACGTAAAAAATCGCAGCTGCCTGCGCGTCGCATGCACGTTTCGTGAGGCATGAATAAAGTAGACGTTACTTCGCGTTTGCCGTTTGCCTTCCCTCCCCCGAGGGAAGAAAATTCACTTCACCGAGCGCGGTATAGCCGAGGTAGAAAACGTAGACGTTTCTATTTTCACGAAACAGATTATTCACGATTAAGCGCGCCGGCACGATTCTGGCCGGCGAAAATATACGCGAGATTGTATATAGATATATACATACAAATATATATATATATATACACACACACACACATATATATATATATATGTATATATATATATAAACGTATATTTCTATCTCGCGCTACATTAGTCAGCTTCGTACACAAGTTACAAATAGGATTGCAATATCGACACTGTCGGGTATCGATAATGTTAGCAGCAATATTGGAGGGAAGTATCGACGCGAGTGTTACATCGCCGGAAAGAAAGTATTGATAACGACTTGCGTGTATGACGCAAAACATATATTTGGACTAGATGAAGTTTATGAAAAGTTCACTTTAAGCTTTAATATCATGATTAAAGTGAACCTTACAATCGACACAGTTTCGTTGCGTCAGCATTGCTAATCACAAAGATCGCCATTAAATAATCTATAATATCGTTGATATTAATTTCGCTAGATCAGTTAGATGATTTTACTAAATTAAACGTTTTTTATCGGACGAGCGATACTATTCCATTAAGATTTTCACGACATCGTGAAAAAGATTCTTTATACACTAATTAAGAAAAAGATACTTAAAGATTTATTTATGAGATACAACGTTTATTTTACTGAAATAAATTCTTATTTAAATACGGCGAAAGAAAATGTTGTTTTTAATAAATAAACCTATTCTCTATCTATTACCTATTTTATTTTTTACAATTAATAAGAGAATTAAGACATATTTCAGAGACATGTATATTTCGTCATCACAATCAAATTTTTTAATTAATAATAAATATTTTTCATTAAACTATTATCCAATAAATATTTTCTTACTATATACTGAGAAAAAAAAGTCACAATTTCCCGGTGTATAATGAGAACAAAAAAGTTGAGGAGAAAGAAACACCAGCGAATGCGGTTACGTGCTGTCAATATCGCGATCATGATCGATGAACAAGGAATGTCTTTGGACCTATCGCCGCTTTCTAACAGCTTACTCTGACTGCTCTCGGTTAATGAACAGATTAGCATGTTATCTTATAAGATAAATGAATTATGGAAATGATCCATCTGCGTTCGCGATGAGACCTTTATATTTCCATTTGAACACGTAGATCGTGAATGTCCTACGACAGCACTACATAAATTATTAAACAAAACGTGTTACATGGAAAAAAAGTTTTTACTAAAGCAGCTAAAAATTGAATTAGAGATCTGAAAAAAATATATAATTTTGTTAGACCATCAAAATAATTATGTAAGACAATCAAGTTGGTTGTAGAATGTAAAAATTTTTTGCCACACATATATTGCCCATAAAATGTGCTCGTTCTACATAATTATTTATTTTAATCCTAATTAATTTCTAATATACACAATAATTAATATAAGTAATCTTATTAGAAAAATAATTATATTTATATATAGTCTTCGAATATTCCAACAAAATTATTTTCAGATCTGTAGTTATCTAAGATAAATTTTTAGATACTTTAACAAAATCATTCTTTCCGTAGCATCATAAAATATTCGAAGACTATATATAAATGTATAATTACTTTTCTGACAAAATCACTTATATTAATTATCGCGTATTAAAGATTAATTAGGATCAAATGTACCTTCTACATATATTATCACTTTAAATAAATCATATTTGCAATTAGGACTAAAAGTATTTATCGAACTTAATTTCCTGTTGAAAACAAGTCACCACCTCCACCTTCTTTCACATATGAAAAATATGTAACATAATCTTGCGCGCAAATGTAGTGAATTAACTACGGATATCCGCCGCTCTCTAGCTAGGTAGCAAGATTTCTGACAAAGGACGTGAATTATAGCGAGCGAGGAGCGTCCCGCGTAACATTCTGGCCAGACATTTCGCAGATGTTTCTACAGCGATCACGCGACACAGGAAATTCACGTAGTCGGTAAGAAGATAACCTGTACAGGTGTGTAAAAAATTTTTCTATGAGGAAACAATTTTTGTTTCCTTTGCTTTAACGCGGAAAGTGTAAAGACGTTAACTTAGGTAGCGTTATCATCAATACAGAACGAAACTGGTGCGTGTTATCATTATTTTATATATTATATATATATATATAAAATGATTAATATATATAGACATACACAACACTCACACACTAAATTAATAAAAATAGAAGCGTAAAAGCAAGACGTCCTCGAAATCACTTCTCAAACTTAACAGCCAACCAACGTCTCATAATCCGTTCATTACGCGGTCGCAAACGGTGAACGACGCGGCGAACGAGTTTCACGCTGGCGAGAAGAAAGTCCGGTGCTATAATCTCCTGTTTCTTTCTCCTTTTCGCCTTTTTATCCCAGCTGCGTGATTCGCCGCGTATCTTTCACGCTGCCAATTGGATCGCGTCGGGCTGCGAAACTGTGCGCTTTGTGAGTTTGTGCGGATTGGAAAAACAGCGTACCGCTCGCCGTTCCGCGGCAGCCGGCAGGTGCCTCCCCGGAGATCGCCGCGCCGCGCCGTAAAAAAGAATTCTACGCGACTGGTAGAAGAGGAGAATGAGAGAAAGAGAGAGAGAGGGATAGCGAGAGGAAGAGAAAGAGAGAAACGGGCGGTTTCGTTAGGCTTTCACGAGGCTAAGGCTAAGATACCTAGTAGTCAACGAATACGACGCGGGCATCGCGTACGATTTCCAACGCATATCGCATCCATTTGGACGACAACGACGACGCGTCTCTTTTTTTTCCTTCTTCTCCGCCGCATCACTCTACAGTCTCCATCCAACATCCAGTGCTGTGCTCTCGTCCCTCGCTCCCATCGTTACCCACCTTCCTCCTCCTTTTGCCTCCCGTGATCCCCGCGTCTCAACCGTCTCGTAAAGCGTCTCTTGCTCTTTCTCTCTCTTCCCGCCGTCGCTCCTTGCCACTCCTTACCGATTCTTCGTTTCTTTCTTTGCGCGCCATGCGGTTCACGGGCTGCGCTATGCGGCTCCGAACGAGAACTGCAGCTCTTTCTCCGGATAAGAAACGACCCGACGAGCTCTTTCTCGAGTCGACACGTACGACAAAATGCACGAGGAGACGTTAATATGCGATGGATTCTCTTGCGGAGCTGCTCGATCCCTGGGGCTTGCACGACAGTTTTTAATTTTCCTTCCTTTAGACTTTCAGATAGTACTTTTTGAAAGGAGGTATTAGTAAAAAAAAAAAGGTATTTTTGCTACTTTCATGTAGCAAAGAACTAATTACTATAGTAGCTAAAAATGAAAAAAAAAAAAAACTTTTTATTTCAAAAAACCGAATAAAAACATCATTTATAATAAAAATAATATTTTTTTAAACAAAATTCTGAAAAATGTGTATAAATAAAAACATTTCTTTTTTGTATTCTTTATTTTATTGATAAAATGTCTAATAACTATTCGTTATTTTGATAGCTGTAATTGCAAGTATAATATATACTTACCGCCACTTACAATTAGTCATTGTACAAGTAAGAGAAATAATTTTATTTTTTAACAAAGCAGGCTTTGATGCTTGATAATGTTCACATATAAATATATTTTTTTAGTTCTATATAAATTGCACGCCGATTCGGACTTGAAACGCATATAATAAACCATAAACCATAAACACATAATTAATCATAAGGCTAAAATGACTAAAGCTAGAAATGACATCACAAATTACATTGATCGTCAATTTGACAATGATATCAAGTATTTTAAAACATCACAAAGTACAATCAGAGTTCAAAGAAAGTACACATTGGAATAAAAAACTTTTAGGACCAGAAAAAATTAATCTTTACTAAGTTTTTTATTCGAAGCTTCTAGTTTTTCAGTAATTTATCTCTACTAATCTTTAATTTAAAAGTGAATCATACGAAATTGAAGATTTCTCGACGGACATAAAATCTTAGATTCTTGATATAAATGAAAAAAAATGAATATACACATAAAAGCTTTGAGATATAAAAAATGTAATGTATCGTGATCGTAATAAATGATTTTTGTTGAATAAGTTTACTTGAGACAGTCAGATCAAAGGAGGAGAATACACGTCCGCAAATCTCTAGAGAAAAAAGGAAGATTGGGCTTAAGTACTGTATCATCCCATCTGAACTCTCTTCTAGTTATGATCTATTATCGCGAGTCGCGTGATCCCTTGCGCTCACGTAATTAATAGCGATAAATATTTAACAAGAATCTATTACGATGGGCTGTGCGTCATTCGGGGAGCTATACGCGCCACGTAAAGGAGACACCCGTTAGATGATCGAGTCATGCGGCTCGCGCGAGCTATTCCGTAGGCCAATTAACGTAGTTACAGGAGAGCAGAGTTCGCCAACGGCGAGGGTTTTATTACGATTACGATGGGAAAGTAACGGGATGGGAGGTAGCTGTATCGACCTTATCGCGAGCCGGGATATCCGTTGCGCTCGTATTAGAAATAATTCACGAATCGCCGAAATACACCGAAAGATCCTGTCTCTCTCCTCGAGAATATTCGCTAACGAGATGCCAATAAAAACTCTAATGCTTGTGGCTTACGAAATTATAACGGTCTATCCTCAAATTGTTGTGCCCTGTCAGCAGACAATTGGTAATTTCCATTGTATTCAGTAGACATCAACGAAATTCTCACTACAGTTAGCATGACGTATATATATCAACATAAATAAATAAACATCAATAACCGCCGCGGAGAGGATGGACGGATGGTATTAATTCAGAATTATTCCATCTGGCGGTTTATTTGGAGTCACATGTAATCCACATCATTCAAATATAATGATCTCGTGGACTAATATTAGCCGTTTAGTTGTTCACGATCATTACTAAATTGTGCATGAAATATTTATGAACAATAAATATTAAACGTATATATTCATAAACTTTTTCACGATAAAATTTTATCATGTAGATATTCCTTTAACTTACACGCGTGTGCTTTCCATGTTACTTGGGTTTATAATTTTTTCTTTTCAAGTTTCTTCGAAACTATACCCGACGATTTACAGTTGATTTACTCTCGAGGTGAGCTCTCTTAACTTCTGGATATTTTGCGACGAAGGCGTCTACGTGAGAAAAGCGCAGAAGCGCGATGACTGCCGCAGCTAACGTTCGATCGCGTTGCGTTATGTAAGTTAGGAAAAGAAGGACAGAACGAAAGAAAGGGAGGAAAAATACGTAATCCGTTGGGTTGGAGACGTAACGACGATTTTTTTTTTTTTTACGATGCGTAGAGGAAAGGTCGAGGCGAAAGCGAAATAACAGTAAACAGTAGCATCGTAAGTCGTAACGTATAGCAATCAAAGCAAATTTCAAGGATAGCCTCGTCTTCTTCATCACGTACAGCGTACGTCCCTTTGTCGGGACGCTAATCGCAATATCGCGATGCAGGAGAAAAAAAGCGAATAATGTTTACATTTAATTACCAAGCGCGACAAACAACGATGTTAACTGAAAAACAAAAATTCATCCGACGTTCTCGAATAATCGCGTAATCGCTCGCAATAGTCATGTAAATCTATGTAAATGTAGCTTTGGACCTGACTGCAGTAGCTTAACTCATTACCCGTAACGACGTAATTTCGGGGTGTTTATTTTCGGAGAAATAAACAAGGGCTGAGAAAATAATTGCAATTAACAAAGAATTACTGAAAATAGAATTACAGAAATAATTACGGTTCGCCGTAAAATACTGTGTTCCACGAGCATGACGACGCCAAAGTGACGTCTTCGAAATAATTACGAGAAGTTGTCGCCGTAAGTTTTATCGTAAACTTCCGCTGCCACACGCGACTTGGCATTAACATTTAACGTATTCAAAGTATGCTGTGTTGTAAACAGTCTCTGTTGAGAATGAGAGACCTGTCGTCGATCAACGTAAGATGGATGATTAAACTTCTATATCGTTATATACACAGCCGAATCTAATCGGATAAAAAGAGTCTTAACGATTTTGCTTGCGCGGTAATTGCGGCATCGATTAACGGCTTCTTCGAGAGGACCTGATAACTTTCCATGGAGAGGATTCTGTTTCGTCCTTCATCATCCACAAGTTACCTGCCGCGGTTTTCTCATTCCGAGCCGAAATAATTTTGCCGCGATGTGTTGAATAGCCACGGTCTCTTGTATCCAACTTGCCCCGCTCACTCGACACCGGGGATCGTATATTTTGAGCATATAGCCGTGCAACTTCGACAAATAGGTTTTTATCACGGATCCCACCGTGTTGCATAATTTATAAGATACAGGTCAGAGGAATTCAAAATGAAATATGACATCGTCAGTTGTCGCGCAATGCGAGATCGCCAGGCGGCGACATTCGCACGAACACACGTGAACACACGTGAACACACGTGAACACACGTGAACGTGGTCACGCGTCAGCAAAGTTTTTTTTTTTTTTTTATAGATGTTATGTCGTGTGTAAAACCGAGTACATTTAACCCTTACTATGCGCCACTATATAATAGCTTCCTTTTTTCTAAATGATCTTTTGAGACTAAACCGACTAAATTTTACTACAGTAACTTTTCTTCTATGACACCCAAGCAGAACGCAAGTCCTCGTACGTCAAAATAACTCCAAAATGATTACTAAATAATATTGCGTGAAAAACAAAAGTGAGACATATTATTTGTGTGTATTGGAAATTGAGACTTTTTATATACATTGCTACGTTGCGATACGCCGTCTCGGACGTTATATTCGGCGGTTGCTTGAATATTTATTAATAAATAATAACGAGTCTCGACTCTTATTATTTCTCCTGCGCGTTTCGAATCTTCATTATTTTTACATTTATTTATTTGCATCATTCCACAATTAGCTGCATCGATTGCCTTTTTTATGATTCACCTTCTCTCGATCATTTCTCCGATTTGTATCGAAAGATTTCGAATTTTATTTCGGCATTTTAAGCTTCGTTTCAGATTGATTACATTTTCGTTTTTTCTTTGTTTCTTCTTCTGTGACGTTCTTGTTTTATGTTAAATGCGTAAAGTCCATTTCTATCAATGCAGATGAATTTTTTCTCGATTTAACTTATTTTTTACTTTTTTCTAGTTCTAAGTATATTAGAAAAAAGTAAAGAGTAAATTAAACCGAGATTAAAGTCAATTTCTATAGTAATAGAAATGGATATTAATTGTATTTCACGTACCTAATATAGAACGAGGACATCTCGAAGAAATAGAAAGAAAAGAAATAGATAATTAATGTAAAACGGGCTTAAGATCCTGAAATATGTAATAGCAAATTTGATTGAATAGTTACATATTAAAGCTATATACAAATTTAAATAAGAGAAATTTTATATTCGGTTAAAGCGGATATTAGTGTTTAAACACTAATATCCGCTTTAACCAAATATAAAATTTCTCTTATTTAAATTTGATTCAGATTTATTTTCGGTGTTTAAATTCATATTATGTAATAATCTTTATATCAATTTGTATATAACTTTAATATGTAACTGTCCAATCAAATTTGCTATTACATATTTCAAGATCTTAAACCCGTTTTAGATTGATTATCTATTCCTTTTCTAAATATTTCTGTGTGAATTTACATACATATTTGATTCCGCAAACTGCACGAAATTTTTCGCTCTTGAAACGCAATTATGAACAGAATCATAGTAATAATATCATTTATTAATTGAACAAATAATTTAATAATTTAATAAATTAATAATTTAATAATTTTAGCAATTTAATAATTTTTGATGCTAATAAGCATTTTTATAAGAATATTTAATAGTCTAATGTTAATAAACATTTTATGACATAAAGATGTGTAAAAACCGGGTTAAACCGTGAAATTATCAATATTTTATTGTGCTACATAAAATATGTATTTAATTCAAAATATTTACATTTTGTTTTTACATTTAGATTAAAACAGTGTACAACGGTTTTAATATGCACCAATGCACTCTAACGCGTTCAACCGAATTTGCTATTAGATTCGAAATGCGACATAATACGGGTAGATTCGAGCGCTGTGACGTAATTGGTTCGACCGTTACGGAAATTCGACAATCGTGGCGTCGCGTTTTGATGGATTTTGAATCGCGGTCAGTTCACGAAACGCGTCGCGATGACACGCTCGACTTCTTAACGCGCTCCGTATTTCTCGCGATTATTACCGTCTCGGAAAATAAATCTCACCGCGTGTGGGTGTTTCGTGAAATGCCAGACCTTAATCAAGCGTCGTATTAAGCGTATTAGACGTAGTGTACACGATCGATGTCGTATACCTGCGGATATCGCGGCATCGATGATCTATATACGTTCGGAAATTCTCGCGTACGTCAGCCATTTTGTCGCCGAAGTGAGACGCGATTGGTACGGGATTGATCAGGTATGCATGGAATTGCCACATCAAAATTTGCAAAACTAGAACTTACAAGCCAGAAACTCCGAATACTCCGGACAGTTTCCTTGATTAGTAAAATATATTTTATAGATTAGTAAAATTAGTCAGAACAGCCAAATGAATAATTATTTTAAATCTAGGATGTGTTTGATGAAAGATGTCATTAGGGCAATTTGTGTCATTCTATCTCTGTCGTTCATTAGGCAAACAAGGATAAAATGGTGGAAATAGTGCTAATAACGTTTTCCCGAACACATCCCTAATTGTTAATTAGTAATTCTAATTTGGTGTAAAAAATTGATCAATCATAGTCGAGTATTCTCCTCACATTCGATTGTGATTAACTAGTTTTTTACAGCTTAAGGATTACTACACCTATTTTAAATCAGAACTAATAGTGCAGAGTAGCGCGGGAGAAGTTAAAATAAAATATTTAGAAGATTTCTTGAAAATTTCTGCACACTTTTTGAAAAATTGTCCCAGATGTCTCCTAAAAAGGAAAACAGGGAAAAGAGGACGAATAATAACCTTGCATAAATTATCATTCTATATATAACTAATTACACTGATGTCTTACACCTCGTTGCTAATAAAAAATACATGAAAAATTTATCTTAAATTTAACACATTTCACAAATTTCCATCCAAATTTTGTGTCAATTTAACATAAAGTATATATGAAAATAATACAAATATTATGTAAAACATTAACACAAAATATAAATACAATTTGTTTACAAACTGATGTGAAAGCATTTTCTTCAGTAAAATGAGTATTTATGATACATTAAATTAACACATTTTGTTCGTTTATCTTAGAATTTACATTTTAAAATACATTATTTTTATGTTAACTGTTTACTTGCTTATAAATTGTCTTATTTTTGCACTAAGAGAAAGAAATGTTGAATATTAATTTAATACAAAATGTTCAAATGACACAATTATGTTAAATTAACACTCGGATATGTTAAAAATTCAACGCAAAAATTTTAACAAGGACTGGTTTGAACACAAATACGAAATGTTTTTTTATTGTGTAATATTTTCGCACCGTAAATAATTTTATGTTTAGTTCAATGGTTGTACGTACATACTACACACACACACACACACACACACACACACACACACACACACACACACACACACACACACACACACACACACACACCACACTCACACGTCTTCAAGTTCTCCATACATTCCGCTTCCGTTGGCGTCTAAAAACCATCAGAATTAGAATTGCAAAAATACGGTCGAATCCATATAATTGCGTTTATTACCGTATTTTGATGAATTCTACGTTGTAAATATGGTTAATTAATCAAGCTCGTAAATACATTTTCGCCGGTGTTTACTTGAAAAACATTTGAATAAAGAATCGACTCTCAGTTCTAATACGGGATTTGTTTTATTGGATGCGCGCGCGTACTTCCAATGGAAAATGTAAATAACTCAATACGCCTCGGCGAACCAATTTTTTTCTCTCCGTACGTACTCCATTTCCACGATCGCGTCGCCAACGAGATGCGGGCACATAGGCGAGTTACGTCGAAACCGATCAGAATATTACCCCGACATCGAACTTTTGCCAAACGTCGTGACAACCCGACGGTGTGTTCCCCCTTTACACCCCTTTCCCTTTCGCTCCGTATGCGCCTTCAATCGCGCGCGTTGTAACGACGACGACGACGCAGTTGGAGTTCGGACGAAGGGCAGGGACAGACGGGAGGAGGAAGGGAAGTAAAACGGCGTTGCCGCGATCACGTCGGTGTGTATCGGTGGACACCCGTTAGATGGTGTAGGAATGAGGGGAGAGGGAGAGAGAGAGAGAGACCGATAGTGGGCCAGGTGGTCCGTCGGTGCGAATATCCATTATAGATTCGGCGGAGTGTAGCTGTCGTATCCGCGCGCGGCTTTTCGGCGCGTCGGTGTGCGTGTCGGTGTGCGTGTATTCCAGTTCCGTGGTATTCCGATCTTCGAAGAGCGTCGCGACCGCCTATACGTGGGTGTGTATGTGTGGGCACGCGCGCGCGCTTCGCGACCCGCGCCAGTGGGCGGCCGTTTAAAGTTGACGAGGGCGCCACCGTCGGTGTTCGCGGCGCCACCGGTTCACTCCGCTGTCACTCCGCCATCGGCGCTCGCGACATTCGGACGTGTCGAGCGCGAGAGACGTGTGACCGTGCACGGCCTCCTCCGGTGATCCTCGGGCGGACAAGCGCGAGCGGAGCTGAGTCGACTGAGCGACAGTCGAGTGCGAGTTCATCTGTCGCGTCGCACGCGTAACGCGATATATACGTGTAGCAACGTTACGTGTGTTATCTGTCCATCTACTGCAGTGCGTCGAAAGTGCGCGGGGGAAAGAAAGAGAGAGAGAGATAGGGGAAGTTTGACGCGCGAAGACAGAGAGATAGAAACAATAGATTATCCTCTGTGCGATCTATCCGCACTCGTTCGTTATCGTGTCATCGGAACATCAAACGAGACCGAGACAACGGAGTAAAGAAAAGGAGAATGTGAAGACAGTGCGAGGCAAAGGTTTTTTTTTCCTTTTGCTTCTCTCTCCGTCTCTTGTTCTTGTCGCGCGAAGATTCACCGGCTCGTATTACCCGTAAGTTTTGGGCGCGGAGTGCGCGGGACGCCCCTTTCCTCTCCTCGAAAGTCTTCCCTTCTTCGTGACGCGTAACTCGAGTGAGCCTATACGATCGGTGCGTTTTCAGCGTACGTGACAACGTAACGGGGATATCTCAGAGTAAGCGGAGTGACGCGGACGGGAATGGAATCGTGTTGACGGAATAGCGGTGTTCGGGAATAGAAGAGAATAAAAAAGAAAGAGAGAGATAGAGACACTCGCTGTTCGCGGCGACCGGACGACACACAACGCGACGCAACACCACGCAACGACGCGGCGCGACGCGACGCGACGCGACGCGATCCGACTCGACCCGACGTTCCCATTTCGGTTTTCGTCGGCCGGCACGGCACGGCGTGTGGAAGTCCCACGGAGTGAGAGAGCGACCGACGGTGATGCCCTACGACGAACTCTCGTGAAAACGCGGAAGGTGACACGGCGCGTTTGTGCGTTCCAGGAGTAAACGGCCCCGGCAACCTCGCGGAAGTCCAAGGAGAGTGGGAAGGAGAGCCCGGAACGTTGTGCGCTGCTACAGGAAATAAGGAAGTTCTCTTCTGTGAGTTTTGTACAAAGTGTTGTAATTCTTCTTGTTCTTTTTTTTCCTTTCTTCATCTCTCTTTCGCTCACCTTGACGGTTTACGATCGTCTCGCGCCGTCCCGCGAATTCGTCGAAACGTTACGAAGATAGTGCTCCGAGTTATTTCGGTTGAGGTACGTGCCGGTCGCGAAGAGCGACGCGATATTTTGCACGACGCAGCGAGATATCGGTGAGCGTTTTTTTTTTTTTCCGTAATAGCGATAACTACTACCGCGGTCCTTTTTACAATCGAAAACATCGTCGCGATATTTGCGTATCGTCGTCACGCGGTTTCTCAACCGCATACTTTATTCTAAACGAAGTAAAACAGAATTATAATTCGGTTAATTTGAGGATCTCTATCGCGGACTTGTCGAATTAAAATCTCGGATAAGTAACGTTAATTGGCGAAGTAACGTTAGTTTATGAGTCAGCTTGTAGAGCAAATTCGAAAGGTTGTTTTAAAATTAACATACGTTAACGATTTTAAATAAACGGTAATTTATATTCTACTTAAATTTATCTTACAATTTCAAAGAATGTGATAATTCGCTACGTTGATGGAAGCGACGCAGCTTAAAATTAGCAACTTTCGAAAAATAAAGTATTTTTTCAAACTCTAAATGGAGCAACATTTTAATTAAAACGACAATTGATAGAATTTTAATGAGTACACTGAAAGAAAAATGTACTAAATTTGAAAAAAAAAAATTGTTTGAATAGTACTAATATAACATTTATTTATGGAACACAAATATTTGCTGAATACAAAAATATAATAATTAAATCAAATGAATACATTCTTGTACTAAAATAAAAAAAAAATGTTCGCATTTAGTAAATATTCAACTGGCACTGTTGAAACAAATATTTATTAAAATTTCGTACATGTTTCTCTCTCGGCACTTATTAAAATTCTTTCAAGAAGAGATGAATCACGGGAAGCAAAATGAAAAATCAGAGTGTAAGCAAGTAAGTAAGCGGTATTCGCGATCGTGACTACATTCCGATAAATGCAGCATCATCTATCTAGTAGAATATTGAAGCTTTAAAGAAAAATAAGGGAAGCGAACGCATAACTTTCGCAGTCACTTCTTCCTACGAAACAAATGATTATTTGTCACCCGTGTGCATTATGCTATATGATGACGTCAAGGAAAGGACGAACGAATGAACGAATGCACGCACTGCAAGTGAAATATGTATGTTTGCATTTCCATCGTAGCGCATGCATTCGGTCGTTCCATTACGCATTCATATGGTAGTGCACGTGAACGAAAAGTACTCGTAGAAAAAGAGAAACAGGACATTATTTTCGTTTCTCCCTCCTCTCTTTCGCGCGTTCCAGACACTTTAGATTTTGACGTCGTTTAACTTCAATCTGTCGGTTCATTTGTTTTTTTTTTTTTCTAAATCATTCTACATCATTGTCATACAGACCGAAGAAGCTTTAATAAATCAAGTCATTAGTTGAGTCATTTAGTAAATGCTATTAGTCGAGATACTTTTTTTATTAAACCATGTGACAAAATAATATGTTTCGATAATTCCTGTACAATTTCATATTTTACTATTAAGTATTACGTAAATACCTTGCAGAGAGATGACTGACTAGTTTGAGGTACGTCGCGGATATTTATTATCGCTACTTCACACTTTTAGGTGAAAATTGTAACCCGGTAAAAATGTGGAGAAATTAAATTGACCACGGTTAACGCTAAGCGACATTTAATGAGAGAGATCCTAAATATTCCCAGGCGCAGTGCGAGGTAAAGTCATCAAATGATATCGAGTAATTTTGTTAATGTCGGTAATGTAATGGCGTAACGGATCGTTTCGCGCGTCCTTCGAGGAGGCTCGTCCTCGAGGGAACGGCGCGCGTGGAAGCGAGGCGAGTAATTAGACGTGTCGCGCGAGAAAAACGCGTTCGTTAGCGATCGCAATTCGATTCTCCGCGGAAATCTTTCCTGCTGCTTTTCTCTACGTGCGCTAGAATCGAGATAGAAATCTCTCGCGGAAAAGGCCATTCGAGAAGCAATCAACGTCGACGCGTTATCCATCGTTGATATATCGACTCTGATTAACGCTTTTCCGTACTTACGTAACCCGCGAGCGTTACGTGCAGCAAAGTGTATTACGGAAGCCCGACATTACCGAATTATTATGCATCCGCCGTTGTAACACGGATCTGAAGTAGTCTGAAGGGCAAGGAGTTGATTCTTGTATATATATAGTACGTCACTGCGGTACTGCAGATTTATTCTAGGACAAAGTGACTTTTTCTTATTAGATCGATCCTTGCGTGGTTTCGATACTGCAATAATTCAATTCAAGTTGATTCAATTTTTTAGAACATAAATATATTATTTAAATATATAATGATTTGTACGCAATATATAACTGTGTGAAGAGTCGATATTTCTTCATAAAACTCTTTTAAATCTCTTGATTAGATTCAAGGCTTTAACTTTCGGCAGTTATCGATTGTTTCAAATGTTTAAAGGTGTCATTGATATTTCTGTAAGATTCTGTGAGATTGTAAGAATTCTGGTAGATAAATTAAGCAAAATACAATCTGATTTCTATGATAAAAAGGTGATGAGAACTTGTTAAAGTTTTGACAAGTATATTAGAATTTTTGTGATCCAGAACAATAAAAAAATTTTCTCTGTTTCTCGAAGATCCCTTTTATCGACGGAAACAGTTAAAATTCACATTACCGTCGGAGAGTCAAGTTTCATTAGTTTTCCTGGAAATTCATTTCTGGAATGTCGAGCGATAAAAAGATAACAATACCGTCCGGCGTGCAATTCTTGTGAGATGCATCTATAGTGAGTGCATCCTTTTCGTCGTTCTCACTAAGCCGGCAAAATCGAGAGCCGTCATCGGTAACGGATCTGCCTCGGTTTCGCGAGCGGCTTCCTTGCGGCGTTTTACCGTTAACGACCTAAATCGGGCGGCAAGTAGCGAGAGATGCGCGTCGTTTCGCGAGGGCACTTCTTGCGACAGTCGAGAAGTTGTGGTCGGGGTCTCTCTTTCTCGTTTTTCGCCTTTCCACATCGTTTTTCCCCGGTGGAACATTTAACGCAAGAATCTCGATGCGCTCGTAAGGGAAATTCAGAGACGCTTCCAAAACGATCGACTCGCTTAGTAACGACTATTTTATCCTCGTAGCTTTGTTCTTATGATATTTCGTTCTTTATTATTGCTTGATTGATAGTGAAATAAGTTTATATTTAGAATAATGCAAGTAAGTATCAAAATAAACAAGCTGGAAGAATTAAATTTGCACGTTTATTAAAAGTAAAAACGTGTTTTTGTTCTAATATTTATAAATTACATACATTACATTTCGTCAGGAAATAGGTCAAATATACATTGACAGTGACTTCACTTTCATTTGTGTGTGTATAAATAATTAAAGTAATTAAAATTGTATACATGTACATAATTAAATAAAAAATTAAATTAAATTAAATTTACGAAGTAATAAATTTATGAATAATTTGTAATCATAAAACCGCGTATTTTGTGTATTCACACATACATATTTTATGTATACTCGAAAAACAAATAGAAAAGAATTTTGTCTGTCGCCGGAAATTACGCGCTGCTCCGCAAGTTTGCGATTCGCATAAAGCTCTGTAACGTGATGCTGTTCGCTATTGCTGTATCGGGTAGCAAAATGCGCAACGTCTACGTTCTTATTACATGATCCATGTTGATTATGCATAATCCATAAACCGTGCGTGAACCGTACACACTTCTGTTTAGCTGTGGATCTAGCTTAACACTGGAGAAGCACACTGCTGCGGTTTGATCGATGAGTACACACGTCTCGCCTCCCGATGAGTCGTATCCGAGTATATCGTCGATTACATTACCTTGCCCGTCCGATCGATGTTTGTCTCGGTCGCGAATCGTAATCGGTATCGTGAATCGTCCGCCAGAGACTCGCTATGTTTTCGCTCTTTTTTTTTTTGTTTTCATAGACCTCACAATGACGCGGCGATATCGAATTAACCTTGCAACTATGATAGCGAGTCGTTAAATAGATCATCCGAATGGGAAACTAGTACGTTTCGAACTTATTGTTAGTAAAAATAAAGAAATGAAAAATCGTATTTTACGAGAAAACTTTAATTACGACGAAACGCGTTCGATGAGAAAAAGAAGATGTTTTCATTCCTCAAATATTCAGCAAACGTGGATGATTCGTATAGACACTTGTCTGGAATATTTGTCAAGTGAACGCATCGTTTGCGACCGTCTTTAGTAAAGACAGAATAATCTGAATAGTCGTATCAAAAATAGTCAACAAAAACGAGAAAGAGGGAGCGTTGAAGACATCCAATCTCCTTGTTTTTTTAATGTAAGATGATTGGTTGAAACAAGAGATAGAGACTGGCCATCTTTGCGTTCTGTCTCTCATTTTTGTCGATCAATTTTACACACGAATGGCGCCGCAGTCCGTGTTCTATGTATCTTTAGTCTTTAGGTTATTAAATTCTATCTTCTTTTTGTTTTTGTCGGCGCGGGAAGGTCGCGTCTTGTCGTGTCGGAGGAATATACGGAGCCACGCATACAAACCGCACGTTATCGGTGATAGGTGCGCCTTGGTGGTGATTAAGCGGTCGATAACGTGACAGAAGGCCGCGGCGCGACTATAATCTCTCATTCAGTCGAAGTTTTCGTTTTAAATTGCGTTCACGTTGCAATCAACGCGCAGAGACGACTTGCTTTACACTCCGCGACACGCTGATAGCAGTACAAAAATTAACTAAACTAACATCTCGGCGTTCGATGATGGATGATTTCGTGCGTTATTAATTTTCTGTCCCAAATTCTGAAAAGTACGTCGTTGGAAAATACGTCGCGTATCTCAATCGTGAAGTCGTACGCACAAATAAATGCACAACGGCACGATTAATCACTTGTTCAACAGCTGACTGATAATGCAATTGCTTTAGATACGCGGAATATAAATGTTATCATTCAATCATTACTGATATTATCCGGTTTGTAAGAAATCAATTATAACTGTGTATCAATTTCTTTATGTTATTAAAAGTATTAAGAGTAATATCTATTCAATATTGTCAACAGTATCCAAGATTAAATAATTGTTTTTACAATAATGGAGCGTCAAGTCTCGAGTAAACACGAAAGAGCTGAGCTTGTTGAAACGAAAATTTACGTGGACACGTAGTAGATTCGCAGGCCATAAACGGCCGTTTAAAACGCGTTGCTTAGCAGGCGGCCCATTTCGCGCAGCGGTCGATCGTTTCACGAAATCGAAACGTGACTAATCGCCGAAGGCGAAGAACGCCATGGTGGACGCAGCTGATATTTATCGGCTATGAAAAGTGGCAACGTGTAATGTACGAACGTTGGCCTTCGTGATCGACGACAAAGAGATCTCCCTGTATCCGAATCTACGAGCACTGCACTCGATTGTCTGGGCGCGATTTAATATTGTACGTGAATTCGTTATCAAATATTGAATTTCTTATAGCGCGTCAATTGACAGACTGAAATTAATTAATTATTGACTTCAGCTATTTAAATGTAAACGTGAGGAAATGATATCTATCTTCGTTTGCAGAAATAATCTTTATTCATTTATACATTTTTCTCTATTTATATGATCGTCGAAAATTTAATTCACAGGAATTATACGATTTCTCTTGGTCAACGAATTCGAAAAATATGTGGAAATATGAGATATTTTGAGGGAAAAATTCCACTTACAAATATTGCTATTTCTAATTATGAAATAGTCTCCGTAATCGTCGAATATCTAATTATATAATTATAAATGTAAATATAATTTAAAACACATGTTCAATAATATATACGCACGTATAAGAATCGATATCGACTGTTGCTTTCGATTAGTTAACCACGATTTCTACCGAATCTCGTGACCGGCGTAATCTGTATTCCGCAATTAGCATACATGAATAAAGAAACCATGAATCGTCAAGTCTACTAGCTAGCACATTATGAATGAAGACGTATTTATGACTTGATTTATTTACAATATATAAAATATATTAACTTTTATCATCGGAATGATATAATAATTTTTGTGTGTGAATAAGGCTTTTAAAATAATTTTATTTATTATTGTAATTATATACTTAATTATATATTTATAATATTTATAAATCTACTATAAATAAGCAATAGAAGACCTTTCATAATCGTAATAAGATATTAAAGCTGTTTTTAAAACGGAAGCTTAATATATATTTCGCACCGGTTTACATATTTATCAAAATTAAGAAGAAATTAAGAAATTATTTTCCAAGAGAGAATCACAAGAGATTAAAGACTGTAACAAAGAATTCCTCGAGCATTTCTTAACTTAGATATCCGGCAGTCTTTCATTACGCTCTATAAATCCGACGAAATTATGACGAGCGTCATAATTTCTTTGACGATCCTCTTTCTCCTTATCAAATGATTTTGAAATAACATGCATGCTGAGAAAACATTAAAGAAATTGAACATACATTTCGATTGTGGATTACAATTCGCTCGTTAGAGAAGATTGGCGTTTCGGATAGAGGATTGTATGCCTCGATGAAACACTCATCTTCTACAAGTGTATGTCAGTATAACATATTCGGATGAGTTTGAGGAATAGCTGTGTTCTAACTTTATTATTTAACCACTAGAAAAGTTCCTCATATTAATTTCGAAATGTATGAACATGCACAAAGGGATTACGGGAAAGCGTTGTAAACTTATCGCTCTTATCATATGATACTTTAATATGATACTCTAATACGAAAATGTCCCAACTTTCACAAAATGGCACGTAATCGTAATACGAGCGTCACAATTTACTAGCGTCACAAATAATTAAATAAACGAAATAACTGTACAATTATCGCCAATGTAAACGGTAATATTGTACACGCATTCTCTTTCTCCCTTTCTCATCTTCATTAAATTGATCGAAGTTACAAAGCGCAGGACGAGGAGGCCGCCGCCGCCGCTCGTAGTTACGCCTTCGGATGATTTTTAGTCCCTTATTACGAGACCCCAGCTCGGTCACGCAATGACGTTCGTATCGTGGGAGCCTCGGATTCGTTCGCGCGAGAAGACGACTCGACGAGCAAAAGGTATATCATGGAGGACAAAGAACCGTGTCGCCGCGATGACCTGCGACGCGCGTTTCAACGACGGAAATCGATCCGGAAAACGTTGCCGCACGCGTCGTTGTCGTCGCTGCTACGTGCTCGCTCGATCTTTCCTGAGCGTTGCTATCTCTCGCGCAGCCTTCGCTGTTTCACGGGGAGAAAGGGGAGTGAGAGCGAGAAGGGCTCTCTTTCTCTTTCTCTTTCTCTTCGATCGCTCTTCCTCGCTCGCTCTCCTCCCAAGCTTTGCCGCTTGTCGGTTCTCGAGGGACGACAACGGGGCGAGTTCCCGAAATAATCGTGCGTATCGATCCCCGCGCGACTCGTACAGGGTGAATTTATTCTCGTGCACGGGGTGAACGGAGGAGTGAGGGGAAGGAGGGAAGGAGGGAAGGAGGGAAGGAGAGGGATTGAACGAAGCGGACGAGCGTGCTTCGTTACTTAATCGCTCCGTGTTCGAAATGGGGGCCGTCGCAACGGCCATCAGCCATGTCGTCGAGGCTGTCGCCACGTGTTTTTTCAAACTTAAAACGGCAACAGAATGCAACGCGAACAAGCGAGAATAATAAAAGAAATTGTCGACAGGATTTTGATCGTGCTATATGAACTAAATGAAAAAATTCGAGTAATCATATCAATTATAATATACAAAAAAGCAGAGACCTTCTAATAAGAGTCTAGACACGAGCCACAGTCTTGTATGCAGTGGAGGGGACAATAGATTTTTAATAAAATTCTACGAGAGAGGACATACATTGACTGTCTCTTTCTCTTCCTTTTCTAATTTATTTTTCTCTTTCTCACTTAAAAATGTTAAAAAATAGGAAATCAAAAGTAGCTTCTTCTCATATTCAGACTCTTATTAGAAGGTCTCTATAAAAAAGTAATGAAAAATATTTAGAAATGAGGAATCAACGTAGAAATGTGATAAATTTGATAAAAAGTAATTGGTATTAATACTCTGTTTTGAACAGTAAGTTTTTTTCACGCAAGAAGCACTTACACGATTTCCGAGATAGAATTGCCGCAATACTTCAAGCATAGCATTGCGAGTTGTATTGCATGAATGTCTCAACCGAGTGACACATGAAAATCTCGAGTTGTGACCATTTCCGCGTGGCTGTCGTAGTTGCGTGCGGAATTTTCCTGCGTCAGCTGCAGCGAAATTAACAGTGTAAGATTACCTCAGCGTGTCTTATCGAACGAATGTTCGAGTTGCTGTGCGTAACATTTCCATTTAACTTTGACACTCAAAGCCGATTGTAGCTTTATAAATGCAAATATCCTTTTCACTATGTAAATGTAAAATAATATGTTATTAGGTACCTACATTATATAGCATTACGGTGTATTAGTCATTAATTTGTTAATGCTTAATAGTTAGTAGTTTTTATCAAGATATTTACTGAATGAAATTAAGAATTGAGAAAATAGTTACGAAAATATCCAATTATTTTATTCTAAAAGGTATATATAAAAGTCAGGAGAAATGAAAACATTAATATATAACTACGTAAAATGTGAAAATAATTTCTGCAATTTTTTTTTACCGAGAGACAAAGAAAGAGAAAGAGAGACGTGTCGAAAATCACAGAAATGAATATTCGAGGGACTTTGTGATTCGTTTGGCGACTTCGAGAAACTGCTCTTGCTTTCAGCGCAGTTTTTTACCGGCCTCTCGCTCCGTCAAATTCAGCTTCCTTTTTTTCGGAGTCATTGTTTCGCGCGCGCGCGTTTTGTCTGCGACGTCACGTCGTATTGTATTCATTGTTTGGAGAACGGGTAAAAGAAGAGAAGGTAAAAGAAGAGAAGGTCGCTTGGTGGTTTAACTGAAATATATTCAATCGTACATCTCACAAATGTTGTTGCGCTATGCTAATCTTTTATTAGCAACTCGCACAAATCTCTATTTCATTAACTATGTAATGTCATTTTATAAAACAATATTTTCTCTTTTTTTTTTTTTGGCCAAATGAGATTCGAATGGCAGACAGATTTTAGCTTAATAAAATCAGATTTAATTTTATATGATGAGATGAAAACTAAACAGAGGGGAATGGAGTAAATTTTCATAAATTTGAAAAAGAATGTAATTTGTAATTTTATGCACACATTAATAATGTATTAATAATTATAATAAATGACAAATGCTATATTTGAGATTTAATATATATAATTGGAATGAACTTCACACAAGTGCATTCGAATCACTCTAATCATTCTACAAGTAATGTTAATCTGTGAAGCAGCCATATCACGTATGGCGTTTATAAAGTCAAGGCTACGTAAGCAGGTTTCCGAATATACAAACAGTGGTCAACCAAGCGTGAAATTATCTCTTTCTTTCTCTTTTTCTCTCGAATGGAATATGCAGAAGATAATTCTAAGATAGACTCGTTCCGCTACTGTTTTATAACTGCTCGTGAAACCTCAGTATTATTTATTGAGGCGTTTTATAACTCCTCTGCATACTTTTTTTTTCTTATTTTGTATAATTATCTTATAATATGAAAGTTTAATATAATATAAATATTATTATTGATGCGGAATTTGCAACGACAAAGTTACAAAAGTTATTGGAAATAAAATAAATCGAAATATATTCGGGAATTATATTTTATGACTTATATTGACATAAATTCCAATTATTACATACATTATTATAGAAAATTATAGATTTAATCATCGGTCTCTATTAATATTTTTTTTTTTTTTTAAATTGAAAGTCCATATTATCTAATACCAAAAGTTTTTTCTTCGATAGCATAACTAACTCCAGCAATATTTTTCTTCAAGAGGACAATATAGCTGTTTTTCCTAACTAAAACTTTTGTGTTTATAAGCAATGGATTGCATTTTAATCTGTAAAGTGACACTTTCAACGATATAATGAAACCTTTCTTGACTGTAAGGTAACTTGACGAGCATCTTCGAGCTAAAATGTAATCCAAGATCCACGAGCGAGCGACGTTCACATTCATTCGTTCGTTCGTTCGTTCGTTCATTCGTATGAGCGAAGCGAGTAGACTCATCGCGAAAGACCTTCCCCCGAAACAGGCGCACGAAACTCGTTTTAGCTCCATCCTCGCAGTGAGGCGGATCTCACAGCGTTCCTTTCCCCACAACAACCGTCCGGCACACACATTTCGTCCAGAAGTCACGTCGTGTCGTATTCGTTGTTCGGCGAGGAGACGAGCGAAGCGGACGAGAGGCGCGGTCGAAAGGGAGGAAGGCAAGCGATCGTTTCTCTGTCTCGGTAGAAAATAGGCGCGAGGACTCATCAACTCTCCAACTGAGCACCGTACGCTGAAATCATCATCTCATTTGTTTCGTGATACGATAAAACATCACCGCGGCACGTATTACGTATTGTTGATTGGATCAAGCGGCGTCATCGTGTTCAACAATAATAGTTGTTTCCATTTTCACATAAGTAATTGACTCTAACTGAGTCTAAAAGTATTTTATACTTAGATAATGACGTTACTTGCTTATACTTTTGTGACAAAGTTATCGCATAACACTGGATTATAATCTTACTTTTAATGTGAGTTAACAAGTCCAGTTTTATCAACTTACTCTTCACCTTTTTTCAATTCTTAGAACTAGAAAAAGGTGAAGAGTTGAACCGAGATTAAAATTAAGTTTCGAGCTAGCAAATTATAAAATTCAGTTGAATTGTCGGAGTGAAATGGAACGTGCATTCAACTAAGTCATTCAAATGACGTCACAAATGAAGAAACGAGAATTATCTGTGCAATGGTTTTGGTGCAAATGAAAAGCAACTGACATTGCGATTGTACTGATACTCATATCATTTAAAATAGAAATATATATTTTTTATTTAAGCTCTTTGTTATAAAAATATCCCTAATGCAGAATTGAAAAGTACAGGCAATAGGAACAGAGATATAATAAATTTCAACCTCTCTTTCTGATAAGTTGAAATCTATTATCGCACTGTTAAACATTCCGTTATAATTTTCTTTGTGTGTTGATGCAAGTTTACAATTACGTACAGATTTCAGTTTACGATCAGTATTTAAAGTAACGTAACGCGTTACAGATGTCTTATGCGGAGAGCCTTAATCATTCGTAGTTGTCGTACTGCAATTGTAGCACTGTCTTTTTTTCCCTCCTTTCCTCTGTCAATATCGTCCACAATGTCGCCTCGATCGTCATGGAAATTCGATTTCTGTGCAAACGAGTGAAATCAAGAAGAAAGCGCCGGCAGCGAAACGGATCGAGGAGAGTAGAAAGGCCGCACGTCGTTGAGTGTATCCGAGCATGTGCACGTTTGTGTGTGTATGAGAGGGTAGGGCAAGCGAAGGGTGTAAGAAGGGGGGAGAGAGAGAGAGAGAGAGAGAAAGCGGCGTAAGATCGGGCGAGAGAAAGGATGCGCCCAGGTTCTCGACGGACGGTGATCGAACGTGGGCCTCGTTGTTCACTGCGTTGCTATAGGTCGAAGGAGAAGGTCTGAAAGCTGGAAAAGCCGGACGGTCGAGGAGAAAGGAAGAAAAGACGACAGGCGGTGGGCGGAGGAGTTGTGCTGCTCTTCCGGAGAGTAAATAGCAAGCAGAGATACGGAATGGTTGCGTACCGCTGTGTACGTTACAATAAAACGATAATTGGTCGCAAGAAATTGTGAGGACGTGCCAGTATCTGAAAACAATTGCTGTAAATTATTACAGAATATTATCGATTAGAATCACTTATCTGCATCAATAAAGAGAGAGAAAGAGAGAGAAGGGATCATACGAAACGCTATTAACACCTATTTCCATTAATGTACATTAACTTTAATCCCGGTTCAACTTTTTTTTTCTAGTTATAAAAATTAGAAGAATTAAGATTAAGTTGAACTGCGATTAAAGTTAATTTACATTAATGGAAATGGGCACAGGCTGTTAAATCAGATGTTCAATTTTGTAAATTACGTTATACCTGTGTTTTCAATGTTATGCACAATCCTCAGTGACATAAACACAAGTTATATAAATCATAATCCATTTTCGAATAAATGAGTGAATATAGCATGTTGCGTTCCATTTAGCGTCGTTTTACCTATTTATAGTACAGAACATGCGTGTATATTATATCGCGCGTGTAGTAGTGCTGATTACGTGCATACTTTCTTTTATGTAATAACGTTTAGTGACGGCCGTTTTTGCCGGTTGATAATTAATTGCATCCATTTAAATATAGAATTCGTACCATCGTGCGAGAGTGGACTTCATTCTGCGATCGTAAAATCGGTGAGCAAGCGATAGTTGTACATCGTACGGTACGACATTACGAGGGGACTCCGAAGTTTTCCATTTACCGTTAGCAATTGCCGATACAGCCCCTTTTAGGGTCGTTTCCATGCCAAGTGATTGACCGTAGGCACCTTTAGTACTATTAGGAAACGTAATCTGTTCATCAAAAAAAATTGAGGCTCAAGTACGAATTTCTGCGTTATTCGAATACAATAACAATTATTTAATTGCGAGCAATCCTACATTCTACTTTATTACTTTTTTATTTTAATTTAATCCTTGCCTAGCGGTTTAGAAACACGGCTTCTGGTTTACAATTTATATTTTCGTAAAGTAAAAAAAAAAAAAGAAACTGATTTATTTAACATCTATAAAAGTTAAAGAAAACTGAATTTTTGAATATCTTCGCAATTAAAAAAATAGTAAAGTAAATATGTGTAGTTAAAAACTGTGACATGTAACGTACAATGAATTAAGTTATAACTATTTTCACTTTTAAAATCTATAATCAATAAATTATATCATTTGTTTCAAAAGCAAATAAATTAAACACCGCATAATTAATATAATAAAAATTCATTTCCTTTTAATATTCTCTTTTCTATAAATTTTTCCCTATTTTTCTCCCTCCATCTTATTCTCTTCCATCTCTTTCCTTACTCTCTCTATTACTTTCATTAGTTTCATGTACTTTTCCTTTCTTTCTCCATAAATTCTTCTATTCATTCTTTGCCGCTTTTCACTTTTTTAGTACATGGAACATGTTCAGCTGCCTAGGATGTAGTCCTATTTTTCTTATATCTTCTTCCTCTCTTTATTACTGTGTACTCCTTTTTGTCTCAGTTTCACATTTACATGTAGCTTTAGGCTTCAACCTTTTATTTTCTCCTTTACAATTTTTTTTCAGATATTTTGGAAATTCCTCTGTTATCATGTTTTTATAATTGCTATTGTATGTAGATTCGTTTATCTTCAACTGTCTTTTTCTCTATTTTTAAGGTTTTCTACTCTTGATCTCCACAATTTCTCTTGTTACTTCTCAACTTCGAGCGATACTACATATCTTTGTTTCTCTGTTTACTTCGAAGAAAACAATATTTGAAGAACAAAAAACACAGTGTAAATAACCATCGATAAATAACCTTGAGAATATTAACATTTTTAATTTTTTTGACATTATTTTAATTTTTGTGATATTACAACATTTTAAAAAGAGAATGATGGAGTTACTAAATGCTAATACTAAAAAACTTCAAATTAGACTTTTATTTATTATTTAAACGAGAAAGAAATAGTAATTATGTGTCTAAGAAAAATAATAAAGATATAAATCAATAAATAATGTATTGTAAAACATTCGTTTATTTTTCATTTAAGATGAAACTTTCTTTTTTCACTAATATTTCCACATTTTGATATTCTTTTCCACGATAAAAACTTACAATGCATTGCACGTTTATTATTTTCTTATTTATCTTTTTCCGCGTTGGCGCTAGAACAATGAACGTCTATTACGCGGCGCACTCTTTCGGTTTTAACGTTAGATGATTTAAATGACAATGACCGTGTCAAGTGGAGTTAGTTCTGGGCACTGTACTCAGCTACTCGATCGGTTCTTACTCTCACCATTATGCTAATAAGTCGTATTGTTGTCGGTTACGACTATATGTTAGCTGGATACTAATAACTCCTTTGTTTACTTACTTATTGAGAATTTAAGGTGTCACGGGAATCTACGTGATGAGACTTCGAATGGTTCATCTTTCGTTAATAAACAAATCACTAAAAGCGCGTAACATAAGAAATTTTAACTTGAAACATATATAAACTTATAAATAAAAATTAATTTTCTTTATGATTAATCATGACAAGGATGAGTTAATTTTCTTTAATGATTAATGATCGATATTAAATATCTACACTGTAATGTCCGAGTCGATGTGATCTAAATATATTATGCGTGATATTAGTGAATAGCATTATATGAGGATATATATGCAAATATTGACCGTCTTCTACGTTGAAGCAAAAATTATCACGTGCGTAAGAGTTGCGCAGAACGCGTCGGTACATTCGATGTTGCGTTCGGTGATAATCGAATTTCCGTAACGTCTAACGACGTCTATCGACTCATTAGGTGTTGCCCATTATGGAGAAGGGGAGACACGGTTATACACGAGGGCCACCATCGAGTGATCGATACGAGTTGACTGGCACGTTCCTATGTCGTGAATGTCCCTTCGTGGCACGTATGAAATTGAACATGGATTGCCAGCGAATCTATGTTTATCGTTTCACCACTCTTTCTAAATGAATTAAATGTTTAAAATATGTGTTTTAAAGTAAAGTATTTACGAGAAATATAAAAAATTGTAAATTCAGATATTTCGAAAATTAAAAATTTCAAAATCTTCTTATATTATAATTTTCTCTCCAATTATTCTCTGTCGAAATATGGAATTATTCAATATCAATTTCTCTCTTTCTCTCTTTTTCTCTGCAAACCATATTTATTAAATACAATATCGGCAAATTTCAGCATAATCTAATATGAGAATTGGATTGAATAAATGACTCGAGTAACTCCGACAGCTGTTAGTGGTGGACGATTTGTTTTAAAATAATCAATTTAATATACGATGCATCGGCAACAAATTAATGTAACGCGAGAAAAGCGCAGCGCTTTCCATGTATTAACGCGCTGATGCGAAACTGAAAAATAATTTATCGTGCCGTTTATGCGATCGACGGTCGCGAAGAGGCGCATTGTTACCGCGATTCCCATTCACGGTGATTATTTGTCTCGTTTAATACAAACCTAGTCTTTCCACGCGGACTCGAGAGAGATCAATGACAGATGTTATACAATACGTTTGAACAATAGATCGACGACATGAAGATTGCATTCATTTGATTGCTCGCATCACAATTGTAACAAGATGAGAAGATGCAAGTAAGTCACGTTGCATCTTCTCATCCGGTCATTGAAAAATATATAATAAAGGAAAATCAAGAAACATTAATTTTGAATATTAAATAAAATTTTGTAATATTTTGTATCGAAAGGGAATTTATAAAAGAAATATATAAAGGAATTTTTAATTTTTGTGCTACAGTATATTATTATTTGGAGAAGAGCATATTAAATTTTTTCGTTACTGAATCTTTTTATTACGATATCTTTACATCATGATGTACCTACATCTGTTTGTGAAATATATTATTTTGATACGTCAAATTTTATTTTTAATACAATTGCGATTTATATATAGAAACTAAACGAGCGACTAATGCATTCGAGCGAGCATTGTTATTTTTCATGGCCGTTTCTGATGCTTTTGATATATCAGAACAAATCGAAAACGATTTCATGTCTTATATGTTAATCGACTGGAAATCCTTGTTCAGAAACTAGTTCACAGGTAGCAAATTCACGCATTTTACACATTTCGCCGTGCCGCTACATTTATGTGTATTCGCCGACAGGTATGATGTATGCATGACATCAAGTCTTTTGTTTCTTCCATGGTAATCCACGCACGAAAATCCCAAGTGATGTCTGGCGTGTTAATAAATATAGTTTACGTGGATAATAATTTATGCGATATCCGATGAAACGTCACAGATCAATCAATAGATATCGAATAGAACAGAGAATGCATGAGGATAGGAAATTCGCAAATTGACGACATAGCTTTATTGAATGTTTGCCGTTTGCTAACACAAGTCGACACAAGTTCCATCTTTGTTATTTACCGAATGTTAAAAAAGACAGAATGATTCTCGTGTCGACTTGTATCGGATTAAATGGAAAGTACATTCAAGCTATTTTCAATACGTGATAAAGCGCACGATAATAATGCTATTTTTACACGGCTAACGAAGAAGAAGTCGAGCCGGAGTAATTCGTTTCATGACACGTATACACACCGGCACCCATATTATTTCCTCTCGGTCGTTTCTCAAGCATACCTGCTCGCATACGATTCCATATAAGAAGGTCGACGCTACGCGTCGTAACGTGTCTCTTGAAACTCGAGATATGTATGTGTGTGGCACAGATTCGTACCACACATACACCACACACACACACACACCACATACACACACACACATACACACACACACATATACACGCACGCACGTGCACGCGTATCGAGCGAGTAGGTGTGCGTGCACAGTAGGTGAGTGCACAATAATTCCGCGTCGTTCACGCAGCTGTCTTAAAAAAATGGAGAACGGTCTCCTTCGGTAAAAGAAAAAACGGATGCCTGTGTCGGACCCCATGTTGACGAACGAAGCCGAAAAACTTTCCAGTTTTTTATCGCCGAGAAACGACGGGAGTCGTCGATTTTTCGTTCGTTCCCCTTGTCGAGAGATCGGGTACGACCTTTATTATGCGAAGTTCGATCGCACGTCAGCTGTTGTGCGTTAAACATGTATAAGGATTGCAGGAGCGTGGATCGTGCGGTTATGTTTAATTCTTTTTGGGTGTCGGAACGCCCTTTACGTGCGGATGTGTAAGTTTTGTGCTAGTTTAATTAAAGAAGTTTAAATTGACATTTATAACGGCTTTTTAGTTTTATGACCAATTAAAAAATTATATGTATCGCATTTAATTATTTTTACGCTAATTTCTTCTTTTTTCTTTTGCATTCGTTTTCTTGTCCATTCTATTTTGTATTGTACTCTATTTGTACTGCGCGCTACAAATAAGAGTTAGATATTGTACCCAAGCAGGATGAGTTTTACACCTATAAAAAACTTTCAAAAGTACAGTGAATGGGACGCGTACGCGTGATGTAATCCTCTTTTGCGTACTTTTCTCGGATGAATATACTAGCTGCTTGTATAAGTTACTTTTTTAACGTTCCTAAAGAGCGAGCGAGGCAAACGAGATTTATTAAAATCTCGGGCATAAGATACTTAAAGTATCAGATTCTTTATTCTGTGAATTTTACCTTTTCTACGAAGTGTAATCCAAAACAATGAAAGAGACGATAAAGAAAGGACTTAAACCTAGCGATTTTCATATTTCCTTGTTATTTACAGAAATGCAATAGATATCTTATGATTGATAAAAATGATTAATAATTAATTTGTCTTTATACAATCATGTAAAATTTGCTTGTTTATTACAGCTTGAATTCTTCAGTGATTCAGTTTTTTAAACGATAATAAACTATCACTCATTTATATATAGTGATAATTTAGAGATTCGATTTATTTCGAATTAACGTGCAAAAAATTGAACACTTGAAAGATATTGAATAGAATGCAAGCAAGGACCGGCATTAATTGTGACATATCAGCTATTGAACGGCTCGGCGAGAACGAGGCTGACAAATACCGCTATTCAGGTTTTCTGCATTATACGATTCGCTGGCCGCGTCTTCTATTGATATACCGCTCTCCTACTCCCGCAATGTTCGTTCCCCGTTCTAACCTGAGAGACGAACTGGCCCTCTCGCGCGCGTTATTGATTAATGTATTCGATATTCCCGATCGACGCCGCCGACGACTTCCTCCTCCTTCTCTCTCTCTCCTCTCCTCTCCTCTCCTCTCCTCTTCCTCTCCTCGTGCCGCTCGCGTCGCATGTCTCCCAATCTTATCGATTACCTATATTCGATTTTAATTGTTCGCTATCTCTCCTTCGTTACGTCACCTCGCATTAATTTCTGCGCCGTTTTCTACTGCGTTTGATCATAGACTATGATTTCCTGATATCACCGTACATGAACTGTTACTGGATAAGTGATAAGTGAATTGTTGGGTTATTCTAATTTTGTATCGGTTAGCGATCATGTATCATCATCAAATTACTGTTCGTAATGAAATATGTACCCTAGATATTTCTCTATTTAATTTGTTTTTTTTTTTAACAGCAAATATATAACATATATGATAAGTGTGTTTTACATTTTCCGTGTGCTCCTTAAAAGGGAGATAACTGATGAGAATTATTATAATTTTAATTGATAAATGATGAAACACTTTCAACGTTTGACTCTTCATGGCACGAAATTTCACATTGAAAACTGAGCAAGAGGTACCTACGTATTCAAATTTTGAAATCTACTCGCATTGTTTTAATTCTCAAGAATTATTAAACATGCGCATTCTTCTATTCGACTTTACATGCGTTGATTCTCAAACTATCATTTTACACGTAATCTGCCATGCATGTTTTGACATCTTCGCTTCGGATCGATAGCGTAATGTCAATCTGCCAAGACAATCCTCGGATAGAAGCCGCATAGAAGCGTTTAATCGTCGCTCCCCCTTAACTGATTTCGACGGACGTTCCTATATGTGGATCCCAATTTGCATTCCTGTCGGTCGAGCCTCCTACCGATGATACCCCTCCTCTCCTCTGCTCTCTCTCTCTCTCTCCCTCCCCCTCTCCTTTCAGCTTCCTCCTCTCATCCTATTCATTCCCTATATGTCGATTTTTCGCACGCGAGAATGCTTCTCGACATCACTGAACCTAAACCGCTCATTTGGACGTGCTGAATATCTAGGGATTTGTGCGCGCTGAGCCTAAGAAGCCAGCCACGACTGGACAGCTGGCAAAAACGTCGGCATTTCGCTCGGTTTCTCCACTCATGCGAGAATGCTCGAGAAACACGAAGAGACGGAGGTCGCTGCTGAGAGATACTGTATCCCGACTCAGCGCGGAAACGACGACAAAGACGACGATAACGTTGATGATGACGTGCAGTCCTGGTCTCTGTCTTTCACTCTGCTTTTCTTGCGTCGCCTTCTCGCTCTCTCTCTCATACTTTTCGGCTCTTTGCTCGTTCCGTAATCTGGACTGCACGACGGGTCGCGATTGGACCATGGAAGGGATCGCCGGGAAGGAACGATGTGGGAGCGAGGGAGACAACGGACGAGCTAGGAAGGGATCGCGGACGAAGGGGTTGAGAAGGAAGAGGGAGGGTGTTACCGTCGCATTTCAGAGAGAACTTTAGCGCGCTACGAACGGAGGTAGACTAGTCGGAGCGAGAGCGGAGAAACGGTTGCGAGAGCGAGAGAAACTGTGTGCGATGAGGAGAAAGAGGAAGAGAACCGTATCAAGCGGTCGTGTCGGAACGAAACAGAGAGAGACAGAAGATAGAACGTGAAACGTACAGAGAGAGAGAGAGAGAGAGAAAGAGAGAAAGAAAGGGGTGAGGTGGTAATAGGGGGGAGGGGATCCACAGAGAACCGACACGTCTCTCTGGCTATGCTGTATGCCGCCAGGCTACCCTGTTTCACATCGGCTCCAACCTTCTCCCTTTCTCCCGTACCTTTATCCGTCTCTCTCACTTCCTCTTTCTCTCATCGACGCGACCCAGCTCGTTTCTCCACGTCTCTCTCTCTCTCTCTCTCTTTCTCCTTTCCTCGCTCGCCACGCGGCATTCGTTCGTTCTCACTCTCGGTCGCCGCTGCGCTGCCTCTGGTCTCCTGGTTCCTCTCTGCTCGCGCTCGTTCGTTCAATACTCCATGAGAGAGAGAGGTAGGGGAGGGTGGCAAAGGCCAGGGGGAGAGAAGCGGTGGCGGCAGCGGCAGCGGCAGCGGCGGGCTCTCTCGCGCGCGCAAACCCAACGGACTCACGGAACACGATTCCATCGTTGGTTGGTGGGCTACGGATGGTTTGTTCGCACGATCGAAACCAGCTCGGCTAAAGGAGAGAGCCGAGGGAGAGGAGCGGGAAGACCCCGGGTTTCTCCCTCGCGCTAATATGGAACGAAACCACGCGCTCGATTGGACCGAGACGCGCGGGCCCTCGCGAGAGACGAATCGGACGTACCGTTTCTGAATAGTTGACGAGCACGGTTACGACTAGCTAATAACATGATTTATAAATCGACGGTCTCTCGTTTATCCTCGCGAAACCGGCAAATGTCGACTTGTGCCGCACCATTTAGGTGTCTATTAGATAATTCAGTACGTACATATCAGGGAAAGGGAAAGAGGGAGAGAATCCTTGGATATACGATCCAGTTTATAGCTCCACACTCGGCATTCAGGAGAGTAGGTATCAGCGGTAAATTTGAGACGGATGAGAAATGATAACGGATACTCGCTCGATGAAGATGGCGATGGAATCGCACCAAACACTCGTGTTGATATCGTGAAATATTATTCATGTTTATTATTCTGTCTGTTCTAACGGAATAATGTCAGTGTTCTGGAGTACTATGAATCTCGTGTCGTATTTTTCCATTTTTCGGCTCTCTCTAGTTTTTCTTCAAATGATATTTTTCTCTTGATAAATCGATTAGATTATAAGTAGTGCATTCGTACAACAATAGACACAAGCAGAGAATTATAGCTTTCATTCAGACAGCATTTAGAAACTTTACTTTATTGGAAAGACACGTGTATGAGATTCCGTTCAATAAATCCTAACATGACATCCTACGTTTAGTATGGCAGTTCTCTCTAAAACTACGTTCACCATATTCACGTCGATCGGCAAAGTCAATTGGCATGTTTGGTATATAGGGATTGTGTCAGATATTCCCTGCAAAATCAGCACGCCAATTAGTAAAGTCTGACATATCTCTACATAAAACGTGTCCACCAGCTTTGTGTCGATCGGCATCATGGAGATCGACGGCTAACATTTATCATTGCATTTATTTCATAAATGTACGTATCCTATATCAATCATTAGTGAACAAGATATTAATCTCATTTCTCTGATGTAACATTTCCTTTATCGGCGCTTATTTTACGCTAATCTCATTCCTTTGACTGCCACGTAAGGTGTGCAGTGGTATGATCGAAAAATTATTTTCCTTCGATCTCTCTAATGACAATATCTAAACGCGTAAAGGGTGATACCGTTAGATTCTGTTTCCAAGTGATATCGATATTTTGCAGCGGTATCGGTTCGAAAGTCGGTCCGGTTCGGATTAAACGAGTTTTTTCCTTCGGTAGTCGCAGTGATCGCACGTCGCGAAGAGCGTTCTCAATGATGCCGCCGGCGAAACGGAGAAGCGCTCGTTTATACGCGGAAGTATCTGCTGCGAGTCGTATGCGAACGAGCTCAAGTCACCGTTCCATGTCGCGACGTAAAACCACTGATTCGTCGCATGCTCTTGCTCTTGCCTTTCCGTGCTTCTCTCCTTCAGTCTCCTTGTCTTTTCTACCTCTTATTCTACTTTCGTTTCCCCTCTGACCACGGCGCTTCTTCACATTTCCGATACGTGGTCGTCCGCAATCGTTGTAAGCTTGCCTGTGTCTACGTACATCTACGTATTTACTGTATGTATATATACGTATATACATGTATATTTATACGAAGGTATATGTATACGAACATTCACATATTTACCTGTCTGTTAGTACCGTGACCTCTGGTGATCGATACAGAAACCCACTCATTTGCTACGAAGTGGAACGACTACTCTTCTTGCGTCCACCCACCAAACCTCCTTTCCCATCTTTTTTACCTCCTTTTTACTTTCGCGAGAGGGTGGTGTCTCTTCCTACTGACACTCGACGAATAATTAGGACGGCTTCGTCGTTAGCATGGAGATTTGCCGACTGTCGTTTCTTTCTTCCTTTTCTAGCATCCTCTCTCGTTTGCTTCAACTCTATATCTGGTAGTAGCCAGAGTGAGTTATAATATTGCGACAGGAAAGAGAGAAGGAGACAAACGGTAGGACGGGAAAGGAGATGGACGTAGCTGTGAAGGTATAAAGGCTGTGAAGTAGAAAGCACGAGGGAGAGATATAAAATGAAAGATTGAAGATGTCGAAAAGAAGAAAGAGGAAGAGGATGGGGAGAGAAAGAAAGAGAAGGTCGCACCGAGAGTTTCGGATAAAATTCAACGAGCTCGATCGGACTTTTCTCTCTCTCTCTCTCTCTCTCTCACAGTCGCTTCTCTCGATTGCGCGCGTCTCCCCTCCCATTTCTCTCGCAACGTTCGCACTCGTTCCTTCACCTCGCCCGCTCGCCGGTGCACGTTTTTTTCCAACCCGTTCCTCAGGTATTCTGCCGCTCTTAACGGCCGCCTGCTTCTCCTTCCGACACGAATCCGCTTCTGGGAGACGTTCCTCTTCGGTCCTTTTTCGATTCTACCATAAACCTTTCCCAGAGGAAGGGATACCAAGTTGAAACTACATTGAAGCTCTTTACCAGGCTAAGCAAAGTTGTAATGTTTTATTAATGATTAAAAGATCTCCCCCCCCCCCCCCCGGATATTGATTGATTTTAAAACCTAATTTTGTTGGAAGCTTTTTTACTTTAGGATTGTTTTATACCCTGTCTTAAAAAATTAATCTATTTTAAAATACATCTGCTAATATACATACTAAATGAAGTAATAATAACAGAGAACTACTCTTTTATCAACTTTCTCTCTTGTATTTTACAAGGGAAAAATCTGCTTAATAGATATTTGATGGCTACTGGAACGCTTATGTTTGTTTCGAGGTTACCCCGCGAGATATATCACCGCAACGCGTAACGCTTCCGGTTAATTTCTGCCTGTTCCTCTTACGGTATCGTGACCGCGGTCGCTACTTTATTGCTCGCCTCGCGGACGAAGCTAAGGTCTTTGCGAGCGAAGGAACAAATTGTCGCGTCTTTCGCTTTCACGTAATAAATATAGTAACGGGATATTAAATAGCAATATACGGGAATCATTACGAACTATATTAATCTTTAAAACATATGGTAATCATTGAAAGTAAAACGAAGTAACTAATGACGTAATTAAGTAATAATGGCATGATATAAGTACATGATTTATAACGTTCATTAATGTTTTTTCATTCACGTTCGATAGTACCACGTGTTTCACCGATATTCTTGTACTCCGCGCTTACAACTCATTGATAATTAATTCACGGTCGAATGCGTGTGCACCTTGTCCGGATTTATGGTCGACGCACCGCGTACCAATCACCGAGATCGGTAGTGACAACGACGATGGTGACGACCTTGTAACGACTCGCATTTATAAAGCGTTAACTGGGATACTTGGAGAGCTGAGAAAATGTTCTGTACGAATATTTCTTTCGACTTCGACCTTCGATCAAGATTCGCATGTGAACATTTTTCGTACATTTTACGTTTATCATCTGAATAATTCTTGTAATATTTTGATTTTATGCATCCAGAGAAAAAAGGTTGCTTCGATTTAAACCATTATTTTTTGAAATCAAATACAATTTATTTGATTATTAAGAAATTATATTCAAATCATAATTTGAATGTCATTTCTTGGATTTGAACATAATTTCTTTAAATAAAATAAATTTTATTAAAAAAATAATGTTTAAATCAAAGTAATTTTTTTCACAAATCAAAGAAATTTTTTCTTTAATCGTATAGATTCATCAAAGAAAATTTCTTTAAATCGAAGCAGCCTTTTCTCTGAATGTGTAAATTTGCGTGACAAAAGAATAATTGAAAGAGAAGATGACGTTTTGATACATTTTAAACCTCGATTTTTGTACTAAGAGAGCCAACTCAATTCTAGAGGTTGATGTTGTTAAGTAATGTCATGATTGCTTAATCGATGAAAATCGATATTGTGTTATATACACTGTACAAAGTTATTCGGCAGAAGTCTCTTGGTATGGTGTAGTAACTATCTAATAGTAATAGTATTAAATTAGCACAAGTTGAAAGTTTTCGTAGTACCTACTACAGTGTTACAGTTGGAATTGTATAAGTGCTTTAATTTATACATACCTGCTGTTCATTCGACATTTAACATTACATATTTACATTGAACTATTCTTTTGAGAAGAATTGGAATTTTATTACGGAATATTCCATTTTACAGCGTTGGAATATGTTGCTTCTGAATCGAATAACTTTCTATTTTTTCAAAGTTATTTCAAAATATATTATATATGTTGTATATGTATTATTTAACTTTTTACTGAATCAACGTAACTCTATGATTATTACTAATATTATTTTGAAGTGCCATATAGAAAATCGATAATTTGTTTTCAATGTTTATATTTATTATAAACATAAATTCGACAGATTTTAAATATTTACTCAATCGATTAATTTCGGCTGTGATTTAATTCCGTCAGAGGAATCAAACAGGACATGGCATATAGTTAGCTTTGTGTATATTTATTAACACATGACGCTTTTTCCTCGCGTTATCCAAGCGTCGCTTAGCAAAGGTCTTAACAATTGATATCAGTGTTTAACTCCGTAGTCATCGAATAACATCGACACCCGTATATTTGCTGCACGAACGTAAACGGTTATTAGCTGCAATATATCACGTTTCGCTGCGCGAATAAATCGGTCCGCAACGTATAACGCAATGTTATCTTGCAACGTTTTCAGGTGCGCAACGCTATCATTGCATATCGTTTATTCTTGATTTCCTGCCGCCGCCCTCGTGCTTGTTACATCAGTCGTTATATTTATTACATCGGCAACGCATTAATTTTCGCTATAGGATATTTGTATCGTATAATGATACAAAGTTCAATAGCGAACACAGAATGATGAGGCATATTATTCGCTGTCAATTCAATTTAGCACGTGTCAGTCAACATTATGTTTTATTATATATAAACGCGTGTGAAAAAACGTTAATATACGAAATAACCAAATCCCAGTTTGATCAGATAAATTTATGTTTATTTTTTATGTTTATTTTTCATGAAGATTAATTTATCTAACTTCATAATTCAGAATAATTGAAAATATATGCGTTTTTCAAAATTATTTATCTGAAAACGCATTTCTTAATTAACAGTGCAAATGAAGGCGAGAGATAAATTAAAAAATATTTTCTGCAAACAATTGTTTTTAGAAGCACTTTTTTAGTTTTTTTTAAGCTAAAAAAAAAAGAAAAATAATACTTTTAAGTGCTCAATTAATCCGATTTTTTCTTAATTAAATTAAAATTAATTTAATTAATTACTTTCCATAAAAATAATTATCATATTCGAAAAGTTAATCCGCTATATGCATACGATTATCTAAATAATCCAAACAAGAGAAACAGAGCAGTTGACAGATTAATAGTTATGATATTCCCTCGAATTCTCCGTAGAAATTTTATAAACAAGTCTGCCAATAATTTTTAGAATTAATTTTTAAATTACCATAATATATATATATATATATATAATAGTTTTTACTTCAATAGATGACGATAATATCATTGATGTCGAAGCGTCTATAAAAAGTACATCGTCAAAACACGGCGTCCAGACGAGATCTGAATAAACCGCCGCGGCCGGCACTGGCAATTTACGGCGTGGTATTGCGAATTTATTACGGACATCGTCGATTATGCAGTTACGCGTAAAATAGGAACGATGAAAAATCGGGTCAGCCGATATTGTGCTGGAGAGTGGTGCGTTACATACGGTTTGTTCTAGGTATTCCAGCGCGTTTTTTTTTTTTACTGATTTTGTGATGGTATGCTAGTGCCATTCTTTTTTTACCAATTTTGCGATCAGTGTTACAATTTTTTTGCAAAATTGATTCGGCGTTATGCCATACTTCTCTAAAGAAGAAATTAAAAATACTAATAGTTTTTTGAAATTCTAAAGTATCGTATAAATAATTAAAAATTTAAATAACATATTTTAAAAGTGTCAATAGACAACATACATTTATTTGTTACTTAATTTAATGTTTCTAATTTATTTATTTATTTTTTTTTTTTACATAATCGGATGTTCGAGCAATATCTTATGATAAAAAAATTGTACATCTTGTATATTAATAAAATATTAATAAACATTCGCGTAATTAAGATTTCTCTATTTATTTAAAATGATGAAAATATTTATAATGTAGATATCAAATATTTTATAGAAACAATCACATACTCTCTTGGCATCATAGGAAAGATGTGGTAAGGCACGGGAAGTTAGCGAGAAAGTCTAGAACGGGGCAGAGATAGAGAGAGAGAGAGGGGAGGAGGGGGGGGGGGGGAGAGAAAAGAGAGATGGGTTATCCGGAAGCGAGCGGTGCTCGTAAGAGCACGTACGTTTCGTTCTACGCTCCAAACCACACGACGTTTACCGCGATATGAAAGATGAAACAAAACGATAAGACAGCATTGGCTCTGTTCGTCGCGTACAAAATTGGAATGTATCGTCGCAACGACATCCGTGTTTATGAAGGCGTCGTGTCGCGCAAGTCGCGTATCGAAGAACGATAAAATTTATCGTATACGACATTTATTAATTTACTAAAAGTTAGAAATAGTTCGGACATCGAAAAGTACATTATCAATATGTACAAAATTAATTAATTTATCAAGAACTTGGTATTTTTATTACTATTAAAAATTTGCTGATTATTTCAATTGATTGAATTTATTAGTATAATTAAAATTACTATTATATTCGAAGATAATTTTAATTATATACATGATAACATTGAATAATGTGCACACAGATATGGGAACATAATAAGATTTGCATTGTCACATCTATTGTCGTATAAGATGCTCCATCTGAATTTTCGGCAGGGATATACAATATTTGCGCCGATTGCATGTTCAAGACAATTTTGTCATGCAAGGATGAAGAAATAATTACCCTATGCGCAATTAGTCGATCGATATCTCTAGAAAAGCCAATTTAATCGTGCATAATATGACAGAAAACAACTATAGCGGATAATGAAGATATTAAATTAGATTTTTAAATATCAATTTAAAAAAATGATTAGCGCAAATGCATGTTCCTTTTTTCACTAAAATTTACTAGTTGACACTTAGTGTCTAAATAATATTTTCAACTGCAATCCAAAATACATATTTTAGTTTTATTCGTCGTTTTGTAATTTATTATCGAATATACTTATATGGACAGTTTATATCTCATAAACTTAACGCAATTGACATAAAGAGAAATACTTATCTTGCACATTATATATATACGTTTGTTTTCCAATAATGATAGTTGTGAATGATAAAAGCAAATTGTTGCATCCTTGTTATCTTGCTTCAAGTACATATCGAGAAACATTGTAAGAACCTGTTGTCAATAATTTGTGCGTGGGCGATCAACGCCGTTAGGATCTCTGTTTCCTATGGTTGCGTGATCGTGTCGGAGCTCGATGCTGGTACGAGAGCGTTGAATCGCGATTTCCACGGCGAAACACATCGATGATGGAAAAAAAGTGGTCGCTCGCTGTGTGTAACGAACTTCTACTCTCTCTCTTGTGAGGAGACGCGCGGTTGTATGTTCCTCTTGGAACCCGTGGTTGGCGGAGTCGTTAAATCGGCCCGGGAAATGGCCGCCGATTATAAAAGAATATAAATCATCGCGGGCTACGGCAGCGGTAGTTGCCGATTTCTAAATAACCGTTAAATTGCAATCGTCGCCCGGGCGTTGTTTGCTTGCTGAGAATCGGCCGCAAAAATTTACGTAAATACCTCGCGATCCCAGCAGCTGTATAATCGACCATGAGATGGCTATTTCGTCGTCGAAGTACTTTTAAAATGACTCAAGTTTTTTATTGCCCAACTCGCGATCGGGTTGCGGCCATTTGCGGACATTCGTCATCGCTCGCGTCATCGCATCGTGTATGTCGTTACGACGCGGGAAAGCCGTTTATATTTTATATATCTTTGTTTTTTGCTGCTGCGATGCATTACGTTGAAGAGACAAATAAATGTAATGATATAATACGATACGATATTCTTTTTTGTAAATTCAAAAGTTACAGATTTTAGTTTAAAATGATTTAAGTTGGCCGTTGCTTAAGACAATAAATTGACTGTCTTTGTGTGAAAATAAAAATTGATTTTTTAATAATCTTATTATCATGTACTTTAAAAAACAATTTTGTAAATTATATAGTTTATTTCGAAAATAACTTTCCTCTACGATTGATAGTTATAGATTTATTATAGAATTTTTAATGCCGTTAGGATCAGCTGTTTAACGTTAGGTAGTTTAATTTTTTTAACGTGCCATTGACGGGTTTTGCATTAATCGCGTTACTCATCTGTGCAGTACACGCGCGCATAATTTACGTGGCGTACCAGTTATCATCTCATGTATAATTCATACGAACAAGCTACGAAGAGCAACGACAATTTTTTTTATCGGTTATTTAGATTATTTATAACGTAATAGACCATCATTGCGTAGAAGCATTTCAATGTTTATACACTGACACGTTGACTGATCCAAGATCGAATTCTCGCGCGTCTGTAATATCTCTCTCGCCGAAATCGCCTGTCTGGGAATCGGGAATCTGTGCGATGAATCGGGAGGGGGGGGGGGCTCCGCGCGCGGATTTACCGGCACAAATGATCGGTCGTTCTCGCTCCGCGAGGTGCGCTCCGCGAAATTTGATCGTCGCGATATCGCGCCGAAACGCGCGACGATAACGGCGCGAAAGACCGCGAGAGAGTAGGTCCCCGCGGCCGGTCCCCGCGTACAATATCGCGTGCTGTAAATCAGTCGAAACAACGAATGCGCGCGTCCAGCCCGACGTAATTTATCTCTGTACGAAAACGATAATTAGTCTCGTCGCGGTGCAACGCGACGCGACGCTGCGTATCCGTTGCTTTTACGTGTACGCTTTTTTTTTTGTATTACGAAACTCGACCGCGCGTTGATTTCGTTTGAGGCAGCGAACACCGGGTGTGGATCGATACATCGCCTCTCTCGGGACGTCTGTTTGCAGGTGATTTGTGTGTGACGATTCATAAGGAGAAATAAGGTCTGTGCCACGAGAGATTTTGATTATCGAGCGTTAACTAAGTCGAGCGATGGATAGTGTCAACGTACGATTTAGGAATGTTCGAATGAAACAATCGATTACTTACAGCCTCTCAGTCATGGAAGTAGCTAAAATTTTGTTTAGAGAGGGCCAAATTAGACTTGTGACTTTTGAACTTAAGGAGGGGAGGGGGGTAATCATAAAATCATATTTAATTTATAAAATTGTAAACTGATTCTTCGAACTGGAAAAACTTAAAATTTATGATACTAGTCGTATTGAATTCTTAAGAAAATCTTTCTATAACTCTCCGATTCTTTCTTTTTTCTCAAAATTATTTCTTGTGAATATTCATTAAGCATAGTTCATTTAAGCGGTTTTAATTATTTTTGTCCTTAAGATTTAGAGAATGAAGCACAGCCCCGTTATTTCTCTTTCTTTTTAACTGCCTATGATTTCAGTCATCAAATTTCAAAAGTAAAAACATACTGCATAATCAGTAGTAAGACTATATAAGGAGAAAATTCTAAGCAATAACTGATGCTAATTATCATTGAGAAAATAAGGAAGAATATGTATTACACGAAAGTACACATAGATTACTATGTATATCTATGCTATCGGAGGCTAATAGTCAATTTCTTCATTAAATATCTCAAACAATTCGATAATTTTCATTGAACTTTGTCTTTCGCTATCAATATCGAATTAATATCAAAATTTCTGAAAACTATGCACTCGACATGAAAAATAATGCGATTATCATCGAATGTTGAAACATTTCTCTAAATGATTAATGACGATGAGCGACGTGAGACGCGAATGCGTTGCTAAAGGCTATAAATAACGATAAATAGTTCGAGTTAGACGAGAAAACGCGATAAATAGTCGCGGGCGTTTAATTTAATTTCGTGTGACGAACGAACCGACGGACGGGACGACCTTTCGTTCCGATAAAACTGCGTGCTCGTTTCTGCTGTCGCGAATGTCGCAACGGCGACATAGCTGCGCCTTCGTCGGATGCACGATGCCGATATACCGTCCTCGCTCGCTCGCTCGCTCGTTACGGCCAGTAATTGTAATTTTTGATCCGTCGGTCGTTGCGAGCGGACAAGGTGATGTAATCGGTGCGCACCGCGGCGCGATGGCAGTAGCGGTCGCTCGTTTCGATATTAGAAGCGGATGCTGCGATGTTAGAGAGGAAAAAAAGAGAGAGTCGTTCGATATTGTAAAAGTGTATCTCACGATATTTCCTGCTTTTCTTATGTTAGCCAGAAGAAAGAAGCAGTGAGAGAGAAAGAGAGATGAAACTTTCCGGTCTGGAAATCGTTGCGAATGTCTCTCTCTCTCTCTCCGAGAAGTTCAAGTATTTTTAAATAGTTCAAACGGTACTCGAATGCGCGACCACGGTTCGTATTCTAACGCATTGATAATATACGATGTATTTCTAAGTCGCACGGTTGCATATATACCTACGTCTTAAAAGCGTATTAAGCAGAAGAAGATGACAAGAGTGAAAGATGAAAGGAGGAGAAAGAGAAGTGTTTTCTTTCTCACTTTTAAAAGACCGCTGCGTGATAAAAATAACTTTTCTCAGATATTTATTTTCAAGTTGTATAATTATAGAACTTACGTACTTATACATACTTCATTCTTTGAAAGACATTTATTTTTACTGTTTATTACTCTCAAACAACCTCAAATAATTCCGATATTTCATAATTACGTACCGTACGCGAACTAACATCTCTTTACAATTTTTACATATTACTTACTGTATAAGTAGCTTTTATCGGTTACTTTAGCATAACAATATAAATCAACTGTTATAATATAAACGCTATCAAGTGATATTAACGCAATGTGTATAATGCGCGCACGATTTAAGCGAAAATTAACCACCACCTTTTCTGCTAATTCACCAGCCGCGCTTATTTCGTTCGAAAAATTCGCGCAAAAATACGTTGCGGCGCGTAATTACTCGGGCAGAGCAAAATCCGGCCGTAATTGCACGCCCGGATTCGAGGACGCCTCGGCCGGCGGTTCACACTCGCCGTTTCGTCGTAGTCCGCAGATTCGTAACTTTCGGACCACCCCGGCTCGAATTCCGCGACTCGTTTTCTCCCTCCTCCCTCTCTCTGGTTCCCTCTGGCAGCGGGGACACTTATCGCATTCGTGTCGGTATGACCTAAGTTAGGTATGCGTAGCGTGCTTACGAGAGAGAAAGAGTGCATCGTCGACACCCGTTCCTCCTCTTTCTCCTTCTCCTCCTTCTCCTCCTTCTCACCCCCCCTTCCCCCCGTCCGCTCTTCCTTTTGCCATCCAACTCTTCTCTCTACGTCGCGTGTGTGCTCGTCGTTGCCGCCGCTTCTGCTCTCGCTGTGACTTTATACTCGACCGCGCGCATATATGCATGTATACACACACAGAGAGAAAGAGAGAGAGAGATAGAGATGTGTGAACGCACCGTGCACGACCACATTCGGACCGACCGTTGTGCGCGACTCGACTGATGGAGTCGCAGATGCACGCGTGTGCGTAAGCGTGAGCGCACGTACTAATGGACGCGCACGGATGCGCGATAGTAAACGCATACGCTCCGCGAGAGATAACCGTGAAGTAACGTGCGCGGGTACGTGTGTGTGTGTGTGTGTGTGAATATAACCCGAGGATACGGTTACGTACGCACCGAACGACTGGCGGAGGTACAGAGACGCGATTTCGATCGGAAATTGTTGATTCGAGAAATTAACGTTCTTGCGATTTTTCTCCATTTGCACGTGATAGCGTAATACCTTTACTCAGAGCGTTGCAGTTGGTAGATATAACACGGCGAATATGCATTTAACGCTGTGCTAAAAGACGTGATTATGTCACATTGAAACGCCAATAATGGATATTATCTTTATGAGTGATATTAGTTCGGCTTTAATATAATGAAATACATATACAATGAGGGTGAAAATTGAAACATGAAACTGAAACTCATTATTCACGTTTTTTATTAATACGTCTGACAATATATCCTATTTCACTCGTACAAAAGTATTTAAAGTAGTATTTAACTACTTTATTAAAGAGTTTTTCCAAATGTTACTGTATCCATGTTTTTTTATAATTTTAAATAATTTTATAAATAATTTTATTATAAAATGTATAATTATATGTTTAAAACATTTGTTTATATTACACACACAAAATTATACTCTATCGTTGCAGTTATTATTTGTATGTATTGACGCAATTTTCAGATATACATTACGACAATAAATTTGAAGATATTAAAAAATATCGAATAGTTAAAATTTTTTTATATATTAAAATAGATATTAAAATAGACATATTTCATATTTATGGAGAAATGTTTCATATTTATGAATGTACGCATTATCAAATTACGTTATTTATTGTTTATTTTATATAATTGTTTAAGTAAGCCAATATGACATTATCACTCGCGATATCTAAATCTACATTTACACATATTATATGACAAAGTCACGCACATGTATACTTGGACTTACTCGTTGGCTGATACATCATTAACTTGTGTTAATTGAATAATACAAGAGTGGCGAACATAGTATTTTATTTAAATAAAGAGATATCATTTTACCAAGCCAGAGTGATTTAAATATTAGAAAGTACACGTTGAACACTTGCGATACTTAGTTATTTGATTGTCGCAAATATTTATGAGTCAATTAGTGTAACAGTAAAAGCATCGTTCGCGCATTCCTCGAGAAACATTACATTGGTTTGCTCTCTGTACTTCTCTAAATTATACCAGGAAGATATCTTTCATTTCCACGCATCGTTGCGTGTATGTGTACGATCGACTTTCACATCTCGACCGTTGATCGTAAGATCTCGATTTTCAAGAGGCACATCTAGAAACGATAAAGAAGAGTAGCCTCCAAGGGAAAAGTGGCGAGACAAAATCGACCTTGGGCAAGGTGATCGAAGATTGATGGAACCTCCTCGATGATAGCTCGCACGAGACAGAAATTAATGGAAATTCGTGAACTGTCGTTCCTTCCCCTTCGAATAACTATTATAAGTGGATGTGTTTTTCGTTCAATTACCAAGAATGATTTTCGAGTCAACGTTTCGAATAATAAGTGAGACAATATCCAATATTAGTGAAATATTAAAACGGAGACGATTGATTCTTTAATAACGCATTGAGCTCGCAAGAAAAAAAAGAGAGAGGGAGAGAGACAGCGGAGACAGAAGATTAATATTCAAATCGAAATGGGGAGATATGATAAAATTCATATTTTTTGAAATTTTATTTATTTTGTAGTAAAAAGAATTTTTACTTGATTTTAATTAATAATTTTATTATCTATGATATTAATATTTATTCGTAACGTTGTTAGAGGCCTTGTTACACATAGTTAATTAAATATTAGGTGTTGGAATTAATTCGTAGCGTTTTACAAGTGATGGGAAGTACTTTCATTAATGTATTTTTTAATGCTCATGTGAAATAAATAACATTCTTTCATTAAAAAACGCTACGAATTAATTCCAACATCTAATATAAAACAAATGTAAGTGTCTGGAGACTATATAATGCGACTGTCTCTTTATGAACATTTGCGTTATGTAACCTTTTTAAAGAGTCGCTGTATCGTGCCCACTCGATGCTTCGCACCATGCATCCCAAGCCCCTAACAACGTTACGAGGATCATGCATTGTCATCGTCACATACAAGCGTAATGCATTCGACCGTGTCTCGTTTCTTGCGGCATCGTTCGTAATGCGCGGCTAGCAACACGTCTGTCGCGAGCGAGCTCAGTTCTTGCCCAAAGCCTGAATACGTATTGTCGACTCCGTTGTCACTTATCGCGCGTCGGTTTACAATTCACATCATCGCGAGAAACATGTCCGGCGGAGATATCGGCGCGGTAAATTTCAATTGTATATCCGCGCGTTTATCAAACTGCGTAATCTAACCAGCAGGACTGTTTTGGCACCTCAAGGTAATTGGATGGGACACAATTACGATTAAATACTGTAAAATACATTTAAAGAAATTTGTAGAATTATTTAAAAAATGAAAGGAAACATTTAGGATGATCACATTTCTGCAAAATGTTTTAAAAATATGCAAAAATAATTTTTCAAATGATGTGATATACAATGAGTGCAAAAAGTATTCGTACAGAGAAAATATTTTTTAAAAAAACTTTATTTTTAAAAAGTAAATATTATTCACCGAGAAATGAGTCATCGAATTGATATCGAATCGACATCTATACGATGATTTCGACACCAATCTGACGTCGATTCGACGTTTAATTGACGATCATTTCTTGTTGGGTAATTAACAATTTATTCATAAAGAATAAAATAGACTGTATGTTTCTTAAAATTATATGTACCAAAAAAAAGATGTGTATTAGTTATAGAAAACATCATCTAAAAATAAGCAAAAATTAAAAATTATATTGTTTGGATGCTCAAAAAGTATTCGTACAGTCGAGAAATTTAGCTTCTAAAATTAGGAATACATGCGATGCTCGTTTTCTTATATTAGAACAGAATGTATTCATTGTATATAAAATTGTTAATTAATGTTTATTTTCTACAAATAAGACTTTTATAAAAAAATTCCTTGTACGAATACTTATTGCTCTCACTGTATATCTGCGTGGTTCTAAAAAAAGTCATATTTTTGTTCGTTTAAATAAAACTTTTGAAATGTCGTTTTTATTATTAATAAAAAATTTTTTTAGAACTTTAGATATATATCTAAGGTTCTAAAAAATCATATTTTTGCTGAATTAAAATAAATTTTTAATCAGATCTAGCTAGTATCATTTTTCTTATTAATCAAAAATATTCAATACAGAAGTATTCGAATAAAAGTGACAATTAACTGAAAGTAATTGCTTATACGATAATAACCGGTAATCACTAATTTCCGTCTCCGATATAATTTTTCATAAAATATATACTTCTTTATAATTATCTTGGTAAATATGATTCTATATGACAGATATCGAAAATAATCGGCAAAGAGTTTATTTAAACGTATGTCATTATCGTTGGAAAAGTATCAAGCTTGTCAACCGAGTTTCGCGCAAGAGTAACACGAAGTTACTGCTGATGTTAAAAACTGGATAAAAATTTATCGTCGCGCTATCGCGATAAATTTGATTATAGCGATAAAACTAGAAACGTCTCGTTGCTATGATAGTGTCGTTAATAAATGAGTTGCGAGGCGGAGGTCTGTAACCGGGAGTAACCGAGCGAACCTCCTTATATCTCTCAACTGCTACGCTTCTCGTATTACGGAATCATAAAAAAAAACAAGAACGGAAATATTTCGGTGCGCGTGGGGTTAAAGAGTCACGAAGTGAACGACCACTCTCGTAAACCCGCAAGCCAGCATGATTATCGAAGAATTTCCACGCGCGTACGTGTACGCGCGCGGATGTGTGCATTCCGAACCGCATCGACGATAAATCCTCCTTCTCGATGCACCTCGGGAAAAGGGTTGCATCGAGAACCCTCTCCGGCTTCCTGGTGCTAATTTAATACTTTGTTGCCGAGCGCGGCACGAAATACGAGGTATTCCCTCCAAGTTTACCACGTATCTGCTCTTACCTGCGCGGGTTAACCCGAACGTCCAGGGTTAATTATACCGCCGCGGGAGCAGGGTGGGCGGTGAGAGAGAGAGAGGGACGAGGAGAGGAGAAGAAGGTAGAGAGAAGGTGGAGAAGGGTAGATATTTCATCCCGCGTGCAGGAACCTTCGTTCCACGGGCCGCACCCATGGGAGCATATCGGTGGTTCTCGGAGCGAGTTCGACTTGGTGTGAACGTTGCTTTAAACTCCTCGCTTTGGCGAAGGGCGACGTGATTCACGATCGCTGGCGATGATTCACGGTCCCGCGACGTTTCCTCGTTCGACGTGCAGAAACGCGACGCGGGAGAAAATATCGTCGCGCCCGTATCGATTTCCTCCAAAATCTCGCTGAGTAATAACTCCTCGACGGTATTCTTGTCCGATATTTCTTGTCGTCAACTGTGTATTCCGTGAATGATCTTTAGATCTATCTTTTTACTTTTGTACGTGTTACGGTTTTTATATTATACTTATTTTAATGAAAACGAAATTTAATTATGCGATAAATTAATTACTTACACTAATAAAATAATTACTGGCTTCAATTACTTGTGTAAATCTATTTACAACAATTTTTATTTATCGTTTAATCGTTTCGTTGCATGAAAAGAATTGAAAAACGCCGCTTCTGTGGTTTGTGTGTGTAAAATCATTTTCCCTTCGAAAATGCGCCGAGATCGTTTAAGGACTTTAAGGTTTAGCGGTTACAAAAGAGAGCTAAAGTGGTCTGCTTGAGTTTCAAATGAGTACTCTCATCTCATTTGTCACCCATGGTTTGTCTTTTTTTTTTTTTTAACTTTCTATATTTCACGATTTTCCGTCTTCCATTTTTAGCAGCGCCAAAAAATTCTTTGTGAAATGCCACATATAAAAGGTTCGTCGCAATATATAGATATACGCGTGTATACGCCGCTATGCGATCCTTTTAGAATTATATAAAAGTTCCTGAATTACAAAATCTTTTCAGCTACGTAGTTAACAACAAATAACTGTATTTTTGTAATAATTTTTTTTTCAAATAATTTTTCGCAATAACTAAGTAACGTAATAATTAAGTAACGTTGGTTTTGCCAATATATCTGTTTATCTAATATAATCTATTATCTAATTACAAAACTATGAATTCCTCAAGTGAATATATTCTTAATTCTTACTAAGGAGGATCACTAGTTATCGAGCGATTCCTGTTCTTTACGTCTTTCGGTAATTATAAATTATACTACATTTTATTAGTTTTCAAAATGAAGTACCAATATTTATTCTAGAAAGTTGAAGGTATGTTGGTGAAAGATTTTTTGAATTATTCTGAATAGATGAAAAAAACAGACGGATTCTAATACCCCCGTTAGTATGGATGAGGCACCAAATTGTACCTAGTAGGATAAGACTTAATTATGCACAAGCACCGCGAACGATGGAATATTTTTCTCTGAGAGACCAACGACGATGTCTCCTACCGCGTTCTTCTTTTCAAGCACGATCGATACTCGCGCGATGTTTAGACGCTTGTCATATTCTACGCGTGAAATTTCTCCATTTCTCTCACACTGCTGCGTAGTAGCTATTACTTGCACTTTCCTCGAACGAACGTTTTCTATTTTTGTCGCGACGGAGACACGTTGTAAACCGAGGATGAGAGACACGCATCTTGCAGAGGGACTTCGTTTTATTGATGTTTTTTTTCAAAGCGTGAACTACTTAGTTCACAGTAAGTGTGCACGTGTTTTGGGAGATGATATTATAAAATCGTCGGATCATACCTCGGGTATTGATGTATAATTCATTTTTACTCAAAGTTTGCGTAATTCATGTTGGTATGTGTGTGTGTGTGTGAATTGAATTTTTTCACGTTTTTTCGAGCTGCACACTCATTTAATTGACTTTGCTTGTCATTAATTAGCTGTTATTACAATTATTTATACATATATGCATTATTCTTACACACAAAAAATAAATTCTTAAAAAAAAATGCATAAATGTTTTAATCCAAGAATATTTTATGCTTAGAATAACGCCAAGAATAAACAATTTCCGATTAACAATAAATTATTGTTAAAATAAAATAAATTTTAATCTTAGTTCGAAACAAATTTTATTTCAATAAAAGAATAAAGTTGCAGAGTAGTTAAAGAGTAAATTGCTTCGTTCAACATTAAATATGCTTATATTAGCATTATATTTTTTTTTTCAATGATACCTTTTGTCAACTTATTTCAAACTCCCAGTATTTTAGTAACAAGGTGACAGAAACCTGCAGTAAGTGACGATAGCTTTGTGCCACATTTATAGAGCATGCCTCTTAATGTGCACGGGGTACAAGTTTCAAGGAAAAACTGAATCAAACTTAGATTATATCCTCTACTGATGTAGCTCGAAGGCAAGTGAAATGCTGAGACTGTTCTACCAACGTCCGTTAGTTGTATTGCAAATAAGGATGCAAACAGACGGTCAACCTCGTCACAATGGTAGAGAACGCTGGCTGCATATACAGGCGGATCCGCCACGACGGATTCATTGCTCATCTCACCCATTTATAATAACTTTGGGTAGCAGATCCGCGGAAAATCCACCCGCGTGTATAGGCGCCTCTTCGTCACGTCGCAGTGACAAGGTCGGCTGTTCGCGCATCCTCATTTGCAATGTAACTGACGGAAACATTAGGACGAGCTGAATATTTCATCCACCCTTAAAGATTGAATCACATTTAGAGGTATGTTCCACGAATGCGACAGTTCACTCATCAAACCACCGTCAATCGTCATTCCCTACACCCATGCACTTCCGATATCTTGATATTACTGAGGGTACTATTCTTATACACACTGTTGCCGTCTGCCGATGAATTTTCAAATTTATAATTCTTAATACAAGAATAAATAGTTTATAAATAATGCGATTGAATTTGTTAGAATCATATAATGATTTTAGAAATAAGAATACAATTTTAAGAATAAAGTATACTTGGCATAAATCTATTTATTATTGATGCCAGTGAACATTTATAATTGAAGAGAATATTTTATACTTAAATGAAAGTAAATAGCATTCAAGAATAAAAATATACGTGAATCAGGAATTCATCACTTTTTTTCTGTGTAATATGCAGCAGGTAAAAAGTGAATTATTTGTAATTAACTACATATAATACAATTGATACAGAAACTCTTTTGTGTTTATAATCTTTTTTTTTTTTTGGTATTTTTCGTTAAGCTTTGTAATAGGGGAAAAAATTCGCTTTTTGAAATATATTTCGTAATACAAAGAGACGAAGAACAAAGGATTAAACTGATATCAATTAGTGATACTTCATTCTTTTCTGACTCGTACTCATAATCACGATATAGAGAAAATTTATTTAACTGCAAACTGATATTACTACCTATTTTAATCGCAAATTTTAACTTCCGTATAGTCTCGCATATCATTGGGCGACCGATTCCATCCGAAGAATTTATATTAATCAATAGCCACCGGCGGCGATTAATCGTTGATTATTCCGTTAAGTGAAATCCGATAGCGACTAAAATGGACACCGTCTGTCGAGTGTTCACTTTGTGCCATTGCGTACGTGAAATAAAGACAGGTAATACAGCCACGTGTGAGACCGAATAATCAATAGATGCAAAAGTTTTTAATTTCGCGTTTAATCTCGACCGGAAATCGGTCTTGCAGGAGTACGTCATTGAGCATTTTTGGCTGCGTTGTCTTGTTATTTCTTGTTAATATCATTGTATATCATTTAGATTTTTGATTCGATATTTATTACTATCATTATATTGTATTGTTACATGTTATTAGAAATTATATATACACTGTTAAATTTGTGATGTCAAATTATACCCAATTTAAATTATTCTTAATCGTTTGTATAGATTGTTTTTACTCCCACTGTTTTTACTCAATCATGTCGTTAATTTAACTAAAACAATGGAGTTTAATTTAAGAAAATATGTTAAATTTGAGAGAGAGAGAGAGAGAGAGGGAGACTCAAATTTAGTTTATTATTTTCTAAATACATACGTTAACATGAACGTTATTTACTTTGGAACTATTCGCAGAAATGGAATTCATTTATCTTGACATAAATGGAAGTAAACAAAATATTATTTAACTCAAGGAATTGCTACTATAATTGCACCATTGATATCTAACAATTTTGATGATTGTACAAAATTGCATATATTAAATATTACAAAACGTAAATAGAGCGATAACTTGAAAAGTTTTCGAAATACATCTCTTCACATCGAGTCGTTGGAATATCTCCCCTCGTGAAAAATAATTAAAATGTCTTTCCTATGCATATTACTCTGTGTACCTACCTATATATCAAATTATACTCTCGCGCGTGCATAATTTGAGCCTTCTTTATTTCACTTCCTTACCTATCGCTTTAATTTCACCTCGAAATACAATGTAACCCAGAGTAATAACGCGTAATTCGATATTAAGACATAATTTCTTGCCGTAATAATTCGCATGTATAAATATTAATGAGCCTAGAAGCCCCGATTCAGCGATAATACCGTAGTAAAGGTGCACGCGGAAAAAAAAAAACGGAGCGAGATGAGGGAAAGCTGTACGCAAACCCGGTATTGTCGATTTAACAGGGGGACCGCGCACACCTGCGAGGAGGAACCTGTCCACGTCGAGAGCCTGATTGGCACGTAGGTAGAACCGATTATAAAGCAGGGAAAAATCTTCCAAGTAAATTCATGCGAGTTACGGCATTTTCGCACCGACTCACGATTCCATCGTATAGCTATTATGTTAATCATAATTATAGCGCATTGCGTTAATTCGCTAAATACTACGTTGCGAACGAGCGTATTTATTATCACAGAAATTGGGTGAATATGTGTGATAAAAACTGTTGATTATAGCTGTAGTTAAATGAAATATGCAAATCTTACGGGGATTCGGCTTTCTCCTCTTGGTTGCACAAATACATTTTTTAGCACGTGCAGCGTGCATATTAAATTAGTATTACGTTACAAGAAACACGTTAATGACATAACACTAAAAGATATAAAAGAATATAATGAGTCGTGCGACACGATTTGTAACGTAATACATTCTCGCTTGAGAAATTAGCTTTGAGTTTGATTGTGAAATGTTCAACGAATTTGTGCACGTTGCGAGTTTATTTCTGCAACGAACCAAATCATCAGCACGACTGCTATCCACGCGTCGTGGAGGCTTCTTGGCTTTCCGCTGGACATTTTTACCGTCACGCACAACCACACTCGAGTAATCGTGTTCGCGTACGCTCGCATTCGCGGCAGTGCAGAACAGCGATCTAATAGTTTCATGTCATAATTTTTGTGATAATTGTGTGATTTTTCAAGTCGGTTAATTGGTTGAAACAAAGGTTAATGGTATCTTGATACAAAGTCCGGGACTGTACGAAGTCACCTCACCTCGCCGCGCGTCGTCGGGTGTGGAAGCGAGCAGCGGCAACGAAATTACATTAAATAAGCGGGGCGGGGCGGAGCGGAGCGGCGGCGGGACGCTAACGTGCGCGCGCGGCCGGCTCCCAGTAATTTCGCTCGAAACTGGCGAGAGTTCCTGGCTGCCGTATCTCGTTCGGGAGCCATTTTCGCGTTGCTTCGTTTCGTCGTCTCTTTGGCATCGCCTTTGGCGTCCCTCACCCTCCCCTTCCGCCATCCGTCCCCGCCGGCCCCGGATTCCCTCCTCGTCGCGTCCGCGCGAGCCCCGTCCTTTGTCCGTCTTTCTCGCCGGCGAATTGCAGGTGTCTGCGGGGATCTCCCTCTATCTCTCTTTCTGCCTCTCTTTTATCTCCTTCTCACTCTCGCGCGCTCACTCGGCCCCGCTTTTGCGCGCGCTCCCGCTGAGAGCGGCGAGAATGACGACGAGCGGAGGACCCCGGGTAGGAGAGGGAGAGGGAGAGGTGAGGAAGCGGGCGGCGGCGAGGGACGGAAGGCGCTCCGGGCAAAAACGTAAGAGCGCGCGGAGACGTTGCGATGGTGTCGTTGCTCGTGGACCCAGGAACGCCGATATGAGAGTCGACCTGCTCGCCCTTCTCCGTTCGTCGTTCGCTCACGCGAGTGCGTTCTCGCGAGAAATCGCGCCCGACGTTCCAAGCGTATCGTGAACGCTTGCACCGCGGAAAACTTATCCGGCGAAAGATTACTCGCCGTTGTAACTTTCCATACACGCGAGTATTAATACACGATGTTTATCGAACAGCTCACGTCGATGTAAATCGCAAAATATGTGTTTTAGAAGCATTTGTTGTAAATCACCGAAATCATGTATTCGTCATAAATGAGGGAAGAAAGAATTTTAAATTGATTATTCTAGAGAAATAGCTAGCACATCATATGGTTGTAATATCTATCAAAGTACAATGACCGAGAATAATCCTGGATTTGTTATTTATTACGACGGTATTATTAGCACTAAACTCGACTTTAGGAGGTTCGATACGCTGACCTTTTTGCATGTGCGTATTTAATACTATAGTAGCATATATCTGTCTCACGTGTGCGTATGTAGAGTGCGTATAAACGGTGACCGCCTTTTACTCTCGTTGATGATTATCGCCTAAGGCGAATCAATTTATTGTTAAAAATTGCAAAGCCTTCTCGAGCATCCGTAACGTTTACATACTGATTTAATGACACGATTAATAACCGACAGCAAGGACAAATCATTTATCGAACTCTTTTCTTCAACCTGATTTCAACTTATTACTTAAGACTTTCGTCTTATAGAAGTTTTATCGTTTTTATCGAAATCAAAATATCACTATGACGATACTTAAAGATAATATAACAAAAGAAGAATAAAATAGCATAAAATTTCGGCACTTTCGATTACCTCAATTTGTTGCAGTATGAAATTAAATAGAGAAGTAAAGGAAATATATTATTTCTCAGCTGTGAAAAGATATTTTAATTTCTACTCTTTTAAACTTTCACTATTTCGTGAAAAGCGTTTATTATAACGTTTTAATGTCGGCAGTGCGTGAATCTTTTATAATTGCTCAGAATTTTTGGCTGGTGCCAGAATAACTTAGCGGACAAAATAATTCAGTAGGTGATTAATTATTTATTTTCAAGTTAAAATTCAACATTAAAATAATATAAATAAAATAGATAATTTATGGAACACATTCGATTTCTATTTATACAATTTGATATTTTAATATTTTCAAGGAAAATATATATTATTACATCATTGCTACCCTTGTATTTTTAACATTAATTATACGAATTGCGACGTGAATATTTTATAAATTGTCGAAAATTTAACTAACGTGCTCGATATTTTATAATGTATCCGTATTATGCAAGTCACAGTATTAACGCAACACGGCCACGATATAATTAATATTTTAGGTATGGCAATACATTTTGGAATGAGCGCAAAGTACACGCATTTTCGATTGCGACGCGAAAAACATAAATTCACGTAATCGGTAAATAAGTGAAACATGTCGACTGCACATGTTAACGTGCTGAATAAATAATAGAACAATTCAGCTCGGAATAGTCATGAAATACCGTAGCTATCGAAATTGTCAGGACGCCACCACAGAACGGAAATATATAAGCGAGTAGGCCGTAAAATGCAGCGAATTTTAAAAAGAATTATATGCGTTACGTATAGCAGTTATTTTTCGAAATGTGCGACAGAGCTCGCATACCATAAAGTTCCTATGACCTTCTGCCCCTTCGCAAAATTTATGTATTTAGTTATTTTACTGATGTATCACATAAATTAGTCAAATTTATTTTTTTTCTTAATTGCGATATTAAATGCATAATCGAATTAAAAGATACATCGCAACAAAAAGATATTCGAAAGATGCTCTTGTCGAAATTCTTTTATTTCTTGTCGTTTATAATTAGAAACGAGCGATGAGAAACAATCGTGTATTTCTTTTAAATCGGCTTTTCGCGCTCGGTAATCCTTCCCTTTTGGGATATGGTGGTATTCTCTCTGTTGTGAGCTTCCTTCAAATCAAATTATGACCCGTGGGAAACTTGGTCGGTAATAGCAGCGTAACGGCAACGTACGCGTATATATATCGTTGTCCCTCGCGACTATTGTAAAACACAAACGATTATCTCGGAATCGATTTAATAATCCGCGGGATCTCTTTTCCCCGGTACTTCTAATTGCCTCGTCGTGTCCCGTAACAGATTCAGTTTTACGCCCGATGGAGCCCCATTCCCTCTTTCCGCAAGACATGATTAATAGCGCGTTGTGATAGGGCGCGATACTCTTTCGGTTCTCCATCGAAATCCCCGTCGCAGTTATCGACTTTTGTCCAGCGTGGTGTGCACGATAAAGAATATATATATATCCGCCTGAAACTTTTCGGCGGATTTATTTGCAAGCGAAATTACAAATACGTGGGCGCTACGTGAGAGTTAAAAATCCATTTTCGTGAAAGCGCGTATAATAATAATAATAATTTACGTTTCTCTTTATTTTATTATACAATGCGACCTACATATTTTGCAAAATATCCAAGCGAATTATGAAATATATCGGGTGCATTGATATAGTCTGGGATTTTGTCAAGTGCGAATAGCGATATCAGCTTTTGCGATTTTTTAATTTCTACGTGGCGTATAATTAATAATTTACATATTTACTCTCAACAGCGTATTATTACGACGTATTATCACTACTCTGATAACAGTTAATAACGTCGGACAAATTCTGCAGATCAGAATTTATCGTATGGAATTGCAATTGTTACCTATCGAAGTCGATTTTTTCACGTAGCTTATTTTCCGCCTACAAAATCGAGTTTATTCCAGCAGGTTTCGTCTTTGTAAAGCGTGATCGATATCCTGGCACATTCCGCCATTATGCAGCCACTGAGCGTCGATTGGATGCGCTGTACATAATTTGCGACCTGAAACTCCATCCGCAATTCAGTTACGCGCTGCGTTTATGCGTGTAACGGGTGTCCCGATGACAATTTGTCATCGTTGTATATTCGCTGAGTGCCGTTTGGTTGTTTGCGGTGCTTGCATGTCATTCAAACGACGGAAGCAGAGGTTTACTGTAAAGAAAGCGAGCGGCATTTGCAAGAAAAGTTTCATTTGTAACGGCAATCTGCTCTAACGCGAAAGACAATGCACCGTAAAGTATTCTGGTGAACTTAACAGAATCGTGTATTATTACAGAGAGAATAGCGTCAATATACATTAATGAAAAATTTCTCAGAATTATATATATATATATATATATATATATATATATATATACACTTTGAAAAGCTCCAAATTGTTCCTACTTGTACATATAATTTTATGTAATTTTATTTATTTCTGGATTTATTAATTTGTAACTTCGTAACTCATCAATTATGTAATGTTCACGAATGTGAATCGAGATAACGTATTTTATTCATGATTCTCCTAACCGTATTATTTCCGCATCGGAAATATTACTGTATTTGGAATGACTAAGCGCACACTAAAATATTTCGTGAGTTTGTGACAGCTGTTTTAACCGACGAATCATTTCTCAGCGATATTTGCCACCTGCACCAGGCCTTGTCCACGATGTCGCTGAACTCGTACGCACGTAACGGTTTTACATTCAACCTAAGTTCGCTCTTTTGCATTTATCATCTGACTCAGCGATTGTTAGTACTTTGTTGCCGAGAACAAGGTTACTGATACAAAAGATCGCGCGGAAACTTTATCATAACGTGAGTTAAATGATCTCTATTTGCTATAGTTTGCTCTATTTGCTGCTAATCGAAGACAACTAAAGCGCATTTTGACGTGAGAATGATTTGTTTCAGATATAATTCAGGTGGTAAAATAAAAATTTGAAAATTTCAAAATATCTACATTCAAATTTTCTTAATTCACAATATGTGTTCGATATATAAATATATTTGTGAGTTAAACATATTTTCAGATCATTGCAACGATTAACTCGCATCAGTGCACTGATGCGAGTTAATTAGCGTCTTAATTGTGTAATAAGGTGTAATAAGGACTTTCTTGCCGTTATGAAATGATCGATCCGACAACACGTGTAGTTTACGATACATATATTGAAAGGTCCTAGTTACAAGTTGTTGAAACGTGCAATCTATAATGACTCGTTCAATTATTTATGGCTACGCACTCTTCACCGTCTTGCGAACAGTGGAAGGTGAAGGGTTACTACAAGAACGGAGGTTACTACAAGAATACCACGTTCCATTTCGAGGATCTTGCTTTCTTAACAGTCAGCTAAAATTGTTAATTTACAATCGACATCGCGATTGTGCGATTTTTTCAAATTTCTTCATAATATTCATCCAATATTATATCCATATTATAATATCGAATCTATAGATGCGCTTATTCCAAATTAATTACAATCGAAGTATATGAAGAAAGTTAAAATAGGTCGCATTCATAATGCGTGAATCTAGCAAAGATTCGTGACTCGAATTTCTATCTCTAGTTTAAGAGTAGACCTATTATTTTAATCTGCAGCATATGTCTCTTTCTCTTGGAAAACTGAAAACTTTCTGAAAACACGCGTAATTAGAATTAGTCGCAAAGATGGTTGCCGGGGCATATGTTATCGGTCATTCCGGCTTGCGGTTTAATTCGTGTAAAATTGCCGGGTTAAACGCGCTCTCGTCATCCACCGTATATCTGCAGCGGGCATGCACGCGTCTAACGGGTGTCCCGGTAGCAACCCGGCGCGACTGGCGCACCCACCTCCTCCCTACCGCGGTAGGTCATTCGGTTATTTATGGCCCCGTGCTCGCTGCAGAGCAGGGCGTAGAGGAGGGCTTGCTTGCGGCGAAGGAAGAGGGTGGCGTTTTCAGGGAGGTGGCGGACGACTGACTCTTTTACTCGTACGTACGAGCCGCGGTGCGAGAGGGCGGACGGAACGGAGAGGATAGGAGGGAAAGGAGGAGGAGAGAGAGAGAGAGAGAGAGAGAGAATGAGAGCAAGTGAAAGAGAGACGGAGATGGGGAAAGAAAGTGACAGACTAACGGGTGGAGGGAACCGACCAAGCTTGTACGGCGCGTGTAGCGAAGTCTATAAAGGACTGCTTTATTGATCTCACAGTTCGAGCGCGCTAGGATACCGATATAGTCGCCGAGTAATACTGTAACAGTCGTCGGGTCTTTAGATAAAAAGGGGAAGGTCTCTTTCAGCGTATTAACACACGAACTGCACGCACGTGTGCAATTTCGTGCGAGTGCTGCGTCGAGATCGCCTTTACCCGTCAAACACGTAAATACTGCCGCGAGGTTAATTGCTCACCGTCCGAAGTTCTCGTTCGCGGTTAATTATGAAAGAAAGTGAAAATGATGTTTAATCTCTCTTTTTCTTTTTTTTTCTTTCCTTTTTTTTTTTAATAATGAATTTCCTTGCTCCAATACATTATGAGTAATTTAGATGTTTAATAAATCACACATGCTTACAATTACACTTTCTACATAATTTGATCCTTCATTTATTTATGGATAATTAATATGTCTCATAAATAAGCTTTTAAACGGGTTGTAATACATTACTCGCTCTTCACTCTCTTTTTATTTGCCATATACAATTCATCACTCGCGAAAGGATTAAGTCGTCCTCGATATGACGTTAAACTCGTGTTCTCCTTGTTCCCCTTTCTCTCTTTCTCTCTCTCTCTCTCTCTCTCTCTCTCTCTCTCTCTCTTATTCCCTTCATCTCCTTAAGTGGAGCGCAGTGGTAGATCATATTTCCATTTTCGAGCGTGACTGTGGCGAATTTCGCATACGTTTCCGCGCAATGTATGTACACCGCGTGCATTTCAACCATCGCGTGTGTACTTGACTGTACTTGCATTGCGAACGTACGCGCGGGATACGCACTTTGTATAGCTCGGCGGGGATTTGCTTTCGGGTCAGCGAGCGGGAGCAGTCGGAATGCCGGGTTAGGTATCCGACCCTCCTACAGCCAATAAGGATCCCGAGTTTGCAGCGCCAACGGTGCCGAAGGTAGATGCTCGGAGAGAAAGACGGAACCTTTGATCGAGCGACCGATAAAACGCCTTGAATAAACCGCCTCTCGCGAATTCTGTTTCAAGACGAGGGAACGTCATGTCGATGGCGAGTACGCGAGCGATTACGCGAAATTGTTTGTGAGTATGACGAGATAGCAAAACTGCCACGAAGAGAACGTGTTCCAACGTTGAGGTCACTTCGAAATGGTCAGGGATATAGATATTTATCTCGTAGAGATAATCTTATCAGCTGAGCTATTTATATTTATGATAATTTTTTTTAACAAACCACGATTATCTTTGGAATTGTAAAATTTTTAATCTTTCCAGTTTGGAAACTAAAGAAATATTTTCCTGTGAGAGAAAATTTATATAATACTGACGCAAATAAAATTATCTCCTAAAATACACGAGTTTATTGCGAATTTTTCGAACGTTTCGGGAGGAATCGTTAGAATGCAAATTAGGAGTAGTACAGTCATACGATTTTAATAAAACGCTCGCGCAACGTGATAGAGGGGAGTTTCTTGGACCCACCAAGTATGCGTGTATTGAAGGTAAAGTTTAACGATAACACGACTCTCGTCTCGAAATTATCGGAACAGCAAAGTTGACGTCCAAGCGACTCGAGACAAGCCAGGGTCGCAGAATTCCAGTAATTTTTGCTTGATTACTTGAGATCCGCCATTAAAGGCGTGCTCGCAGTTAAGGCCGATCTTAACTACGTTGTGTGACGGTGCATGGCCGATTGTCGCCGCCTTGGTGCATTTCCCGTCGCAATCTACGCGATCGAACTTTTCAAAAGCTGAGAAACGTGACTCCCGATCTCCCATTATTTATCGCGTCACGGCTCACGGCAAACAACCTTGCACGAAAAGTCGAGATTATATTTAATAAACGGTGAACATCCGGAGTTCGTGGAAATTCTGTTAACATAGCGATAGTAACATAGTGATGGTAAATCACGCATTGAACTGTGGATATACATTTCATATACTTTTCGTTAAGAATTTCGAAGCTCAAACAACGATAAATTTTGCAGGTACAAATAAAATGGCTTTCTAATGATATCTCTTTGTCACAAAAAGATAAATTTTTGTTTTTTTTTTGGTTTTTTTTTCTTTTTTTTTGTTTTGTATTTGAGGGACTTAATTTAGTTACTTATGCTTCCATGAACGGAATTACACGCTGTGAAACTTGGCTATCGAGGTGTCAATAATGCATTTTGTTGCACATTTCCCAAAGTATCAGCGATTTGCAGTATGTATCAACGTTAAACTGTCGATATCTCCACGCTGATAGCATGGAGATGATATCTTGTGACTGTGAGCTATTCAAAATAGAAATATTCAACCGACAGTCGTGATGTATAATCGACATATAGCAACGCTTCATTGCGTATCGAATATTATTTTTTTCTTGTTCTCCGTGGATACATGCAAGTTACGATAACCCATCTTCTCGGTCAACGATTCGCTCGATGAGCAATGCGATTAATTTCACCGCGATGTTACGTGCTGTTTAAATAGAAAATTGTGCGAAAATATATTTTCAAATATATTCGAGAAACGCGAATAATTGTTCGTAATGCTTGCATAAACAAGTGTGATAAAGAAGTCTGTAGAAAGGTCTGTATTTATATAAGACGATAGTTTAAGATATAACAAGTTTTGCAAACTCAGCGACAAAATAGCTAGGTTGTTTCGTATATTTACCTTATAAACGACCGTTCATGGGCGAAATAAATTCACGATGCGGCGCATCGAATCGAACGATTAAAAAATCTCAACGATATTGTTGCCATTCAGAATACAAAGCTTGGCAGCGTAATAATATTACAGAGAATGATCGCTTGTTCATTTCGTGTCATGGTCAAAGACACCTCCGAAGGTCAAAGACATCAGCCTCGTCAGATTCAGTTGAGTAGCATGCGTCAAGCGACGAAATGTATATTCCTTGAAACCGAACACCTGGTACGTTGGAATTTGTGGAGAAAACAAGACTTCTTAAGAAAATTTCAATAATGTGCTTGAAATATCTGATTCTGCTTACAGTTATATTTGTATTTGTGATAACGATAAGCAACAGCGATATATACGATATCAGGAAAAGGAAAATACGATTAAAACTCTATTTCTCATATATTGGATATTATTTTAATATCCAATAGACAGTTGTATTTTTTAAGAGCGTTGAAAATACAAAGTATAATAGGTAACTGATTTTCGATAATATTTATGTGCGAAACCTTATATATAAATCTTAATTTCAATTACTTAATGCTTTGAGGAAGTGACGTTATTCCAAATGAAACTTACTTTCACATTAGGTTCCTCTGAATCATTTAGTACGAACCAGATTCTTTCGAAAAAATGTCATTATGAATCACCTAGCATAAATACTTTCGTACAAGTCCATTAGTTCATAAATGTGGTTCCGATAGGAACAAATTGTGCAACATCTCGCATTCTCGCGGAAAGTTGTGAAATTTGTCTTACAAAATTCTTTGTTATCATTATTATCATAATGCTCGCCTCCAATGTCACTGGAACAAATCGATACGTACGAGCGTAAGAGAAACGTAGGTTGTACAGAAGAATGCGGGTGGCGTATTATACGTTTTGAGCGGAATCGCGCAATACCGGATATTGAAAAACTTAGTTCACGTAACTTTGGTCTTTAATTGGAATCGTGTTTTCACTTTCATTTTGTATCGACGTTTTCAGTGCGACACCGCTTTTATTTCAGATATTATGTTAGTTCCAACGCTAAGACAAGGTCGGGCCCAATCTGATGAAATAATCCGGAACTAAAAGTTATGAAACAGGAATTACAGGACATTCAATTAATTAAATTCAATATCAATTAAAACATATTAATTAAAAATCAATCAAAACGAACGAATCGAAGCAAATTAGAGAATTAATCGCTAAACTAGCAGATGTAAAAATAATAATAAAAAATTGATTTATCATAGCCCGTGGACTAGAAAAATGTTTTCAATTAAATTTTTTTTTATTCCCAGAATTGTAAAATGTATCTCGCGCGACCAAATAAATTGAACAGATGACAATTGGTTTGACGTGAAACTACATATATAACGCAAATATACACAGTAAACAAACGCTGCGTTTTATGCCCGACTGTTATGAAAAGGAAAATAAAACAACTTTTTTTTATTGCCGTGCATTGCCATGAGATACGTAGAGCGATCGAGTTAATGAAAAGTCTATAATTTATATGAATGATTCAACGTATATTAAATGATGGAGAAGTTTTTACTCGCGCTCATGAATGACCCAGTACAAAATGAATGAAAGTTGTGTAGTTTTAATTATAAATTATTTAATGCTATATTTTATACATTTATCGACGATTCGTTTTATCAGCATGTTTATTTTGTCATTCGACTTCTGTCACGTCTTATAATAGATAGCATTTCTTTATGATAAATATTATTGTATATTAATATGTTACGTTATCTCGATGATTTGTAATCGACGGTTGAGTTTGTATAAACACGTATAAAACACTGACGTGGACCACATCTGCGCGTATGTAAAACTGACCATTATTATGAGTAAATAACGATCTCACTGTATATACATACATACATATATATATATATATATATATACATGTATATAAAACGAACGATATGTAACTGTTCCCTCTCTTTCTCTCTCTCTCTATCGATCGTATATAACCATATTCATTCATAAGATATACGTACAACACCAACAGCAACAGAAACGTAATGTCTCGTGGGTAATGTGTAGTCCTGGAATTATTTATCATTGTCCAGTTTTCGTATTTTCGCGATAATTTATGTCGTTTTATGCACGCCTTTCTGCGTAAATAGTAATAATCGACATAATGGCAGATATATGGGTAGACACGTAATATGTATGGCAGAGAACACACGTGGAAATCTGCAGTCTCTCCATCTACTCGTAATAGTTCGTTATTATAGATTGTTAAATACGCACAATTTTTTCGAACATTACTAAATTCGAGCTCAAACTAAATTGTCGTTATCCAATGATGTTGAAAAACTCACAACTATATGTATGCATTCTGTTATGCATTCTGATACTATGATTAATGGATAATTCAATATGACATCGTGATAAGAGAAAGAGGAGAATATGATAACAATTCAGATTCGAAGGCTTCTTTCAAGGCGTGTTTCGTCCTAAATTAAATCTCTCAGAGATATACGTTCAAAAACCGAGAGACGAGTTTTCTGTGAAACTGTCGAGCGAGCGCGCTGCATCGGTCGTCGCGCATTACGAGACTGCAAGTTCTTTGCATTCTTCGTCGCTTCGTCCCCGACTGCCAAGCAGCGGGATCTGCACTCGCGCTAATTATCCAAGTCCTCCATTAAAGCTCCAGCAGAACTTACTTCGGCGACGCATCGGGGCTCCCAGGCCGCCTGTCCTTTCGGTGCAACAACCCGGAATGCCTCCCAGCACAGCAGAACTCGTCTTCAAACGACGTCCGCGTCTCGAGCGCGTCGCTACGTTACGAGCGCCGCGTCCCCGCGTTCTCCTCCTTCATCCCTTTGCCTACCCGCGCTCACCCTCTATCCTCCGATATACCAATTCCGCCCAGTGCTTCGCGATGGAACGTGAACTCGCCTCCTCCTCCCCCTCTTTCTCTTCCTCTTCCTCCGCCTGCCTCACCTCTCCGTGCCCGGTCTGTCTCGCGCATAGCGATTCAACGGAGAGAGGACCGGCTAGCGATGTTACGGCGGAAGAAAGAGCGAGAGAAGTGCGCACGGAGGAGCGCCGAGAGTGAGAGGGAGAACGAGAGAACCGGTGCGAGAAAGCAGATACGGAGCGCGGAACGGAGACGGATTGATACGCGGTGCTCGCGTGCGTCAGAGGAAGGTGGGTAGATAGATCGAGAGAGAGAGAGAGAGAGAGATAGGGCGAGGGAAACAGCCGGAGGGACGTAGAACGTGAACCGATGCGGCTGTCGCGAGAGGACGAGGAGGGGGAAGGGAGAGGATAGTGGAGAGGATCCGCTCTCCGAGTGTCAGGAACGAAGCCGAGAGACGAAGAAGAAGCGGCTGCGGTAGAGAGACGGAGAAAGAAGCGGGCGAATCGAGATAACGAGCGCGACGAAGAGAGAGAGAGAGAGAGAGAGAGAGAAAGAGAGCGGGTCGGAGAAGGAGACGGGACGATACGCAGAACGAGGGACGTGGGCAGATAGAACCCGAAGAGCGGTAGCGCGTGCTCACAAACTCAAACCAGCGCCTCGTCGTCATTGCTAGCTGCCTCCTCCGTTCCCGCCCGTCTTCCCACGCTCCCTCACATCCACCCTTCCGCCCTTCGCTACGTCACCCTCTGTGGTGTCCGCCTAACCAACCCCACCCGGTCCCTCGCCGCGTTGCTGCTGCTGCTGCTGCTGCTGCCGCTGCCGCTGCCGCTGCCGCTGCTGCTGCTGCTGCTGCTGCTGCTGCCTCCTCCCCCCTCCTCCCCTACTGCCTGTCCACCCACAGGCCCGCGAAACCGCTCGTTGCCGTACCACCGAGCCACCCTACGTACCGACTCCCCCATTACCCGGCCGCCTCCGATCCTCACCCTTCGTCCGCCAACCCCTCCCCCCCTCCTGCCAACCGACCGACTCCTCTTCGCTTTGCGCGACTCTGTGCTCTCGGTCTCTTCTCTCTTCCGACTGCCGTCCCCGTTGCGGCCCTCGCCCCTTTCCCTTCCTCCCTGTCCTACCACTACCTCGCGACGCCCAGCGTCACCCCCTTCGGGCAACCAGCACACCCGAAAGCCGTGCGCGGTGGAAACACGACAGGCAGCTCCGCGATTATCTTTTGTCCGATCGTATGTCGCGTGTGTATGCGTGCGAGAGAATGCGAAAGGGGTGAGGGAATACGGAGAAAGGATGCGCGAGAGGACAGCAATTTAGAAGCAATATAATAGAACAGAATAGGAGAGAATAGAAATCGTCCTCGATTCGTTTCTCGAAATGTTTTACGAAAGAGAAATAATCAAAATCCGCGAACGAATTCGAAAAAAGGCAAAAGAAGAAAAGGATGTGTAATCGAAAAAATTAATTACCATTGTTTCGCTCACTATTTACATCATCTCGTTACTCATTTATGCTCACTATATTTTATCTCCCCGCGATCAAAAGTCTTCAAAACTCGAGGATAGAAACAGAGGATAATTTGATTTGAAAGATCCAAATAAGTCCCATTATTGTTCTTTAAATCTACAAAGAGGGGAGGAAGCCGGAGAGATTTCGATATTTATTAACAGACGATTTAGAATCTGGCAAGATTAGTGGTAGAGATTAGAGATAATGGATAATATGTAACCCTCGATGATCTCTTTTTTTTTTTTTTATACGCTTTACACTCTTCTCGATCGTCGATTACGGACATCTGTGTTACCGTTGATCTCGGCGATATCATCGTATTTTGTGATGCGTATACTTGGAACAGAGGTCTGGAATTTTACGCGTTTCCACGAGGTAGGGTGGTAGCGAGATGCGATATCGAGAACGGTTTCTAGAGAGGAAAGCGTGCGTAGATCTCTCCGATATTCGCAGGAAAAAGAGACGTGTGCGCGCGGCCGCTTTGTACTGTCGTCCGTCTGTGCCGAGAACGCCCTTCGGCTAGGGCGAGGTTCCCGCTTTGTAACACCAGTGATTTCGAATCGATCGACCTGCTCCTTATATTTTGCGGGAAATTTTATCAAACGTCGGTGCCGAGCTCCGAACGGTCGATCGCGAACGAGATACGAAAATTGATCGCACGACCGAAATATAAAATCATCACGACTCGTTAAGCAGTTCAACTATTATTAGCGCGTAGCTCGTTTTATTTATACACGAATTATGAATATTTTAACAATGTATTTTAATTTCGTAACAATATATGTATCAAATCAAGTAACGTATCATCAAGAATTTATAGATCGTTAAGAAAAATATAATAAAAATAAATATCTCGCTTACTGTAATTTTAGAAATATTATATTTTTAGAAATTCACACAAAAGCGACGTAATAAAATAACGAGCGCTTTCTTCTTTTAACAAGAATTTTAATTCTACTTTTCCAACTATCTACTTGATAATTTGCATAATATGTCGCAGATAACGTCGAGCGTAATTTATATGCTCGCGTGTGTATTACAAAATATTTGTAACCTTTAACCACCGGCACGAAACGAACTAACATCAGTATTCGCTTAGCACTTTCGACGCGCAAAAGCAGTTGCATTTCAATTTAGTATAATTGTATAAGTAAATAATTATATGGATGTGCGAACGTAATCTTGATTTAGGAAAATGGGATACATAGAATGTTTCCGTATTACCATCATGGAAGCAGAACGAAGGCAAACGAAACGAGTAAACATCTGGATACGGCGTCTCTCATGTACAAGCAATTAAATATTAAAGAGGATTATATTATTATTGAACGTTCCGCATTTAGAAACTAATTTATGCAAACGTTATAAGCATATCATTATCTCTGTTCTGTCTCTCCGTCTCGATTTTTTTGCAGAAATCTTAATTGCACGATAATATGACACATATTCCAACGACGCGACGCGACGCAATCGCATCATCCGTATGATCATATTTTCGCATGATGTATACCGTCATCATTATCATCGCAATTACTATACCGCAACGATTACGCGTCATACCTTCCAGTTCTTACCTTCGATTCTTCTTTCTTTTGCAGGCGAAGTCGAGTAACGATTACAGGATCAGCGCTGACATCGATCTTGTTGCACCGATGGATATGTCGCGATGGGACTTGAGATAGAAAATAGGTACGTGAAAAAATATAATCCGCGCTCTTCGTAAATTATTTATACGATCATAAATGCGATTTGTCAAAGTATGGACATTAAGGTGTAAGAAGTTTATAGATTGAAATGACATAATTGACGATTGCACTCTGCGATCGCTTTTAATCTATTTTCTGACCATGTATAATCTGAAAAAAAGAGTGTAATAATGAAAAATACGAGAAATATTCTCTCTCAGTGAATTGAAACGACGTATAAATGACATGCGAAATACGATTATTATGAGTAAAGTATCATATGATGTTACTGAAACATGAAAAATATAAAAGAGTAATTCATTTAAAAAAAAAAAGCAAATTTTTCATATGAATGATAAGTAAAATGACATACGTATATTTGCGTTGTTTCATATGATATTTTTTCGTGCAAAGTTCGAGCATTGTAAAATCTTTGTACCGATTTTTTCGTGACGATGACTACGTGAAGCTGTGGAACCAGAGGCTTTTTATTATCCTCGTTCTTCTCTGCGTTTCATCCTGTGCGTGGCAGACCGGATTCCGGAATTTTGTGGATTTTGAGGGGTGGGGTTATGGTGGACACGTTATCGGTAGTGGCTTTCGAGCCAACGGTATATTCAATCGAATCGGACCTATATAGTTGTTGCAGCGCTGTTTTATTCTGTCGACGATCTGCATGACGAAAGTAACGAAAATTGATAGTATTTTTAGGGTGTTTATTTCTGTATGACAATTTCGATTGCTTTGTTTAACTTAAAGCTTCTAGAAATTCCAAAAAATGACATAAAAGTCGAGGAAAATTCAAATTTTAAATTGCTTCTGGCTATTGATGAAAGTAAAATGAAAATTAAACTATTCGATAACAATTGACATTTCATCCTTTATTGTGCGTTTGATCTCAAGGGCAAAGTTGTCGCAACACCGATTCTTACTAATAGAAATTATTAAAATTTACGATATACAATTGACTATTAAATACTTTTTCTAGATTAAATAGAACTAATGTCGATTCGATCATATTGTGACAATTTCGAATCTTTCAAATTCACAATCGAGCAATACCTGGTTCGCTTGTAAAATTCGCTTGTTATCGATACAATAGTTTTCGGACTGATAACGTGGATATTGGAGTATCTATCGTAGTAGTGTTTTCTACGAAACGAGTGGCATCCGACGTGACGTAAAATTCACATCGTGATGATACAGTCAAACTCTATCTGACGTGCGTATCGAAAGTGCGGTTCGTTCCATGAGTGATGAATGTTTGCAAACGTTATTATATAAACATAATTTTATTGTTCATCACGAGAAATTATTAGTTTTATTGAAATAATTTTTATTGAAATAATTTTGCACGGAGAGTATTATTTGTGCGTACGTATATATCTATAAAATATGATTGAAACTTAAAACATATTTAAAAATAAAATATAATTTATTGTACGTAACATATTTAAAAAAGAAAAAAAGATTGTACAAATTTTATATACATAAAAACAAGATTTCAACAGAAGCATGCTAATTTAAAAAGTCTCGTTACGTACATATTATTTGGCATAATTGGAATTATGTATCGGGACGGAAAAAAAAATATGATTGTACAAATACATTTTTGATAGATATAATATTGCACTTGCAAGTCCGCGAGGTTTTCATACACGTGCATCGATTTAAAAAGTTAAAGTTTTCTTACAATAGGAAATTTTGTTATGTAGCAATTCTCTCTCTCTCTCTCTCTCCCCCTCTTTTTTGTAGGATATATAAAACATACAGTAAAGTAGTTGGTGAAAAATCTTTTAAAAAACTACTAGCTGATGAAACATCTCCGGGCACTTTCACATCTTTTTATATTTCGAGTATGTGCATCAACGCGAATCATGCAATTTAGTCATTTTGGAAATAGTTGACGCGACGCGAAACACGTATATACTAAAGCTATGAATTTTTTAATTCTTTTGCCTTTGAAGAGTGTACACCCGCTAACAGCATTGTAACTGCTCAAATTTTAATTCTCGTTATAATTCCGATAATAGTTTCTCGAAAGCAGAGCTCTCATAATAGATTTTGTTAGACTTATACAAGTACACCTTATACAGTTGTTTATATAATCCTTACCATACAGATTCATTCTTACTTATCAGTAAGAAGCCCAGCTTGTCGTTCAAATTTCTCGGTATTATCGTTTTAATTATGCTGTCAGTGATCTCACTTTTAGATTCGTGTTTCCTGATAAGATTCACGCGATTCGTTCCGGAGACACTTTGTGCGCAGCGACAGGCGTGTCGAACTTCGGGCGCGGATCGAATAAATCGTCGAGGATGACGTCAACGGACAATTCTGTCTCTTACTGCACACGGAGATACGTGCTCGCTGATTGCAGCTTGCGCATGCACGGCACCTTGCACGTTGCAACGGCGTTGGCGGTGGCGGTGGGCTATGGGAACTCGTCGTTGCGAGTGACTCAACGCCGACGATGATCGAAGCCACCCACGCTTTCTGCTCGCGCCGCGTCAAATCGCGTATTACAAAACTCACATTCGACGCGATATGTAGGCCACGCGTCGTCGCGCGTCGCAGTGTACCTGAGCTATACGTGTGAACGTTATTCCGCCAGGTGAACAGAGGACGTGAATTTTCTCACGCGTGGTAGCGATGATCGCGCACATTTTCGTTCCTCAATCTCGATGCCGTTCCAGGAGGTCTCTCGGAGTTTCCGTATGGAAATGCGCGAACTGTTACTGAAGAATAGCGGTGTAAAGCCCGCATTTTCTCATCTTGAGAAAAACGCAAGAGTTTGTGGAAGTAACGTAAACTCTGGCTTTACTTTATCGCAGTACTCTTTCGTGTAAAGAGAAAACGGATACGTATCGAACTTTTTTCGTCTTTACTTTCTCTTATCATTATGTGCTTAATTCTTTTACGTTTACGAGAGAATTTATAAACACTTTATAGTCTTTATATCTAAACTTCAGTAAGCACATATCCTGTTTTCTCTTTGTATTTTAAAGCAAATTTACCGGGGCAGAAATTTAAACAGGAAAGATAAATTTTGCTTTTTATTCTCTGTGTACTCTTTTTCCGTATCAATATACTACACTGCATTGCTACGCATTATGTAAACACCGATACGAGAGGTACAAATGCGCCGATACGAGTTATTTTCTTGCTTATCTTGATTCTGATTACTCCAAGATCGATAGCTTTGTTCTTTCGGAAATCGCTTGAGACGAGATCGCATAACAAAGCCGTGGGTGACACGCCATTAATTTAAGAGAACGATAGAATTCTTGCCGCTGCTAGAATCGCGTCAGTGCAGGGTGAGAAGAGATATATCTCGATAATAGACGATATAGCGTTTCGCTGCCGTTGGACACGTTTGATTTACAGCTTTCGTTCTGCGTTTTTATTTCACCGACATCTATGCAAATTTTATTGTTCTTGCTCTTTGTCCGGTCAGAGCACTCGGTCAGAACTTCTCGCGCCGGTGAATAGTTTTAAAAATTCAGACCTCGCGAGTATTATCGTATCCCATCGATGCGACGCGAAATGTATCATCGACGACTTGGATTCGCTTTTGGGAATATCCGGAATGAACCATTGCTCGTGCCAAGCCTGTGACTCACAAGATTTCTCAATACAAGCACGATATGTCGCAAGATGCGACAACCATAAATTCCATTTCACGTGTTAGAAATATAAATGATGATTTATTGACATAGGCAAAAAAAAAAATCTGGGTTTTAAAGATTAGAGAAATATAGTGGTCGTGCGTGACATTTGTTCCTTTTTCTAATAGGACTTAAAAGAATTAACTTACACAGCACTGATATAATTTGCGCACCGTGTAGAAGAATAAAATACATGTCTTCCTCTCGTCGTAATTAAATATCTCGTTTCGCCGTAATTGAGAAAAATGAAATAGCAAGTTGAGCCGATTAAAACGGATGTTCTATCTCAGAGCAGGATCACATTAACTTTCAACTACATATATGACGACGGTCGCGAAACCAGCCAGAGCACGTGCCACTTACTGAGACGTATAATATAGAAATATTAAACTTTTATCGATGTGCATTGATAACAAAAGTCCGCTTTCGCGCAGCTTAATTTCATGTTAATTGAAACGTTACTTTTATTGCGCGACGAGTTCGTAAACTGTAATGATAATTTATATCGCTGACTTTTTTTTTTTTACACACCTATTTCGAAAGCCATATCGACAATATTATGACGAACATTATCCTTCATAAAAAGTTCTCGCTTCTCCTTGTCTTGCTGCAGTTTCAGTGAATTTTACAGATTCAGTGAATTTACAGATTTACTTTTTAGAATAATGTTTTATAACTTGATTCACTGTTTCACCGCGACACTAAATAAATCTACCACCATGTTCCGTAAAACGTTGCGTTTTGTCGTGGAACACGTGCGCGAGTATAAAGAAAATTTCACAGCCGGTGGTCGTGCGAAATTTATACTTGTGTCCGAGTATGGCGGGACAACGTGTACAGAAATTTAGGCCATAAAGGGTTAATTGGTGACACGCCGCGCGTGCGGTGCATTTACTACGTGCCACCACGTGGCGATGCATTCTCGAGCGTTAATCCCCTTCGCGCTTCTCACATCGGAGGTGGACAAGTACTTCATAATGACGGGGCGAATTGAGTTCAAAGTTTCTCAATCGGGAGTAACTTGCGCATTGACTTCAATAGTTACACTCTCGAGTTTCAAAATGGCTAAAATGAATATCCTTCGATAAGGGGAAATGACGTGGTGAAATAGAAATAACAATATCGATCTTCTTTACGTGGGCAAACGTTATTTTTACTTTATGTACACTAAATGCATCTTAAATGTATTAATCTTAAAGACATTGTCGCTTAGAAAGAAATGGTTCATATTTTTTAAATATTTTCTACACGGATAGAACGATTTTGCTGTAATAATTTATCTAGAAATTTATCTAGATATTACAGATCTAAACGTAATTTTGTTAGACCATCCAAATATGTAATAGGATTGTGAAATTAATGATAAGTTATTAAAATGTCAAAACTTTTTGTTTACCACGCTTATGTCCCTACATAATTATTTTGATAGTCCAACAAAATGATTTTCAGATCTATATCTAACTAAATTTTAAACACTTCAGCAAAATCATTCTTTTCATGTATCTTTACTTTTGTTTGTCTTTAATCCTTGAATCTTTAAAGTGCATAAATAGGATGATAAATCACATCGCATTAACAATATGCTTGTCATAATGCACATAACAGAGCAGTTAGTTCCGCTCGATCGAGCGAATATTGAATCGCTTAATCTCGTTGAAGTACTTCACCGATTTACTTCGAACCATCCGAATCCACCATCTCAACTCCGAACACAAACCTTAGCTGCTTGTGCATTAACGTAGTTTATCTATTATGACATCAGTAACTCTCGAATCTATTTGAATATCGATTTATCCAAAAATATCAGTTGACTGAAGTTTTTTTCTTGAATTTTGGACAAGACGTATTTTCAGACATATTTCCCTATCTTTTTACGCGTGAGAATATTTAAAAACATACATTTTTATTGAAATATAATATTACGAAAAACAACATTCGTGTTTGCATAAACGATAATTGCAGTCTTATTGATTTTATAAAATAATCAGGTGATTATATGTCTTTGATGTACCACACAGTTTGAAACTGAGGTAAACTTTTATATGAAAGAACAAATGTAAATCCTCCTTCCACTGTACACTCTGCTATTTAGCATTCTTTTTTTCAGACATTGTTTCCTTTAAAATGCTTTTTTCGCGCAATGTTTCGCGCAATGATTTCATTGATTTTAGAAAATTGCCTTAAAATTTCCCGCGATTCCATCCAGGGAAAACTAAAAATCCGGAAGAGGCATTGAGACCAATATAATTTCGATCAGCTTAAAGAGAGATTTCGATGGTATTGGCACTTAAAACATCATCACCGCGTCTACTCGCAATAGCGGAGGCGCGACGATTGGCATAAAACGATCCATTTTTCGCTACCTGGCAGAGAGCGTAGAGAATTGAACTCGTCGAAATTACATCGGCTCCAATCCTAGTTCAACGAAATTTCGATTACTCGCGTCCGCTGGACCGCGTGACGATGTCTCGATTCCGTTGGTTGACTCGCTCGGGAATTCGTGGCGAGCGAAAGAGGCGCGCTCGCCGTTGCTCGCGCCGGCGTCTCCGCCGGAAATTATGCCAGAGCTCTCGGTTTCTTCTCTCGCGTTCTTGGTGTAAACGGACGGCGAGGTAACGCCGGGTTTAGTCCGTCGCCGCCGCCGCCGCCACCGCCGCTGTCGTCCATGGTAGTGTGGTGGAACACGCCCCCAGGAACTGCGTTTCTCGTGGGCGACGGCCTGAAATATCGAGCGCCTTGCCCACGTACACACGCGAAAACGATGGAACCCGGACGACGGTCGAGAAAGAGCGCGGAGCGCGGAGCGCGGTGAAGAGAGACGAGGAGGGAATAGACGGAAAGAACGTATGAGAGAGAGGAAGGGTACGGATAGCGGCGACGTTAGAGACGGAGGAGGGAGGATACCGGTACGCGGAGAGACGTGAGACAAGAAGAAAGAACGATCGAGAGGTTTCGAGAGATAATTTTCTGCCTTCTCGGCTTGCGTGGCCGGAGCTATGCGCTATATAGACGAATTCTGGATTCAACTGTGCCAAGCCGGAGCCGATCCGAGCTCTGGCTAGGCCAAACCGAGCCAGACGGACCGAGCGCGTTTATACGTGGGCTTTGAACGACCTGGAAATGACGCGAAACGCCCGCGAGTTATCGCGTCGCATTTTTCCGTCGCCCGCGCGATGATATTAACTTTCGAGCTTTTAGCACGAGCGCCGTATAAATTTTGATTATTTTTACCGAGAGTCTAATTAAAGATCGTACATTACAGACAAATACCTGCAACGTTTGGCTAATGTAATCCATTATAGCGTTTAATTTGCTTCTTATTAGTGATCAACCGAGTAACCGTTTAATTATAATCGATTTTATATCGATAAACTGTGTATATCGATGAAGCGACAGTATCTTGTAGCGATCATTATCGACCAGAATAAATATCTTCTTAAGCATTTATTACATCATACACTTGTTAAATTTTATTCAGTGATGATAGAGAATGCGGCTTCGGTTATATTTGACGATAAAATTGAAACGTAATTATTTTTTTTTTATGCAATCTCGTTTTTCTTTGATCATTAAATAGATATAGATGAAAATAACACTCCACGCATAGCTTAAAAATCTTACTCTGAAAAAAGAAAATAAATATTGCCCAGAAGATTGTCTTAAAGTTCATTGTTTATATCTTCCACTATCTCATAAAATTTGTTAGAGGTGTTCTAACCCCACCTTCTTACTTAAAGGTTCATCGTAACTTTAGCAATTTTTTACGACTTATTTTTACAAGTTATTTATTTAAACACAGCGAATATTCATATTTGGAATTAAAAAGTATTATGTATGATCGCTATTATAACGTAGACAGTGATTCGTTATGTACTGTACACATATACTAGTCTTGATTAAAGAATTAATTTTTCATATTAATAACCTATACCGTTATGTAAGGAGATTCTAGATCTGTCAGTCTAAAATACGTGGGCTTTATAACTTCCGATGCTGATGTATATTCGGCGATAGTTCCGACACGTTAAATCCTGCTATATTAAATATGTCGAGTGCACTCTTAAGAATTATGTACATCCGTGACGTACGGCAACTTTCGCGTAGAATATCAAATACAAAGTATATTTAACGTTCCGCGCAATGAGCGCGACAAATTATCCCAGTAATCGCTGAGTTCTATGAAACCTGAGAGACTTGTGCTAATTATATCGATTTACACAAACTCGCGCATCTAAATATTTTGATATCAAACTTTTACCATCATCTGAATTTACTTAAATAGCAAATATCTAGACAATAATTACGTTTATTCAAAACTGTAAAAATACAAATGTACTAGCGGGAGAAATGTAAATATGCCGATCGATGCGAAATTTTCTGAAGTCTTAAAATTAATATTACAGCGATTAATATTGACTTTATATCGTATAACGTATGCTCTTAAACTATCAAAATGTCGGAATACTAATATACAAACGAATTTCTTTTTTTTTTTTCTTCCTTCCTCTTTCTCCATCTTTCTCTTCGTCCATAGCGAGGTCGTACAAACCGCAATTCGGTGATGCGTAGAACGCGAAGCCACACAGCGATGGGAGAAGGAAGCGAGAGCAATGGGTGTAAGAACAGGGAGGAAAGAAGAGAAAAGCGAAGCAAGATAGAGAGAGAAAGAGGACGCGATTCTTTTGAGTCTCGGCCAAGTTTTGCGGCCTGTCGGCCGGCTAGTGGAATCCAGTTGCAGGCGATTTCTCGTCTCTGCGTCTCTTAACGTACCGGCGGCGGTGCGTGTCAGCGCGAACGCACGTGTGTCGCGTACGTGTGCGTGATGCAAGTGTGCGTGTCGATGGACGTACATGAAAGCGGTGAGACGTGAAAGGAGAGGAGGAAGGACTGAGAAACCGTTCGCGCATTTATTACACGCTCGTCTTATGCTCGCGAAAACGTTCCATTAAACTGAACGTAGATCGACGTGCAGGTGACACACCCGGTGCGCAGGACGCAGAAGTCTCGTTTTTCTTTGATCCCTCACTGGTCGAACGAGATAAAATTTCATTCGTCTTTTTTTTTTTATGCATTTCCGATTCTCGCATCTCAAGAATCTCGGGGATTACCTACGTAAACTGAATATCGAAAAAACTTCGATGCGACTTTATTGAAAGACAAACTCCAATAATCCTCTTCTATAAATATTACGTGTGAGTTTTAGATATTTATACACGTGCATACGATATATATGTATACCTATTCAGGGTTGTCACAAAACTGGAGGTCTGAGAAATCGGGGAAAAGTCAGGGAATTTTGCAAACTTTCTAAAAGATATAAAAATCTTTTACTATAATTTTTATTACATTGCTACGTTAAATTGATCTCTTAACAAAATATTTAGCGGTTTTTTTTTTTCATCCAAATCAGGACGAAAATACGAAAATTTTTAAAAATATCATTGAAATCGGGGAGGGGAAATTATGAAATTTTTGTTCAACTATCAATTCCATCTAATTATAGTTAACCACGAATTGTTACGTTATGATCGTCTGTAAATAAACGAAGGAGATTGGCTTACAACTGGAACTACAATAAACATTTTTGGTGCGCGCAAAAGTCTTTTCGCGTTACGCATTGTGTGTTTTTAGCTATAAGCGTATTTCGGAATGCAATGAACGCGCAGCGTAGAATTTCGTGCCTTCGTTATTTCAAATTGGATAACGCGCAGTGATGCAGTATAGGCCGACACGGGCATAGATATGTTATGTGTTATTCTTGCAATGCGCGTTTGCGTTTTCCGACGTATTGACTGCTGCGATGAACACCGCGTTGCGATCACGCGCGCTATGTGTTGCAGGGTGACACACCGGAAAATTCTTTGATGACATTTGACGAATTTGGAATTGATTTTTGATTAAAAAATTCTATGAAACTTAAAATTAAATTCAGAACTAGCGAATTATACAATTAAAATCGTATTTAAATTAATTAAGAACAGCCGAAGATTAGTCTCGAGCGAACTTAAATAAAAATGCAATTTAGCACTCATTGAAATATTTAACGCTTAAAAATGACAAGGTCCCGTTGAGAATTCTCAACGAAGAATTCACTCGAAATACGCCAAAGAATCTGTCATTAAAATACTTTCAGTAGGATACCCTGTGTATCGAGCAAATCCTGTCGGAAATATTTAACGCTTTGGGTGCTTCGAATATTCGAATAATCAGTGAGAGCGGATGCGAGCACGTTGCGAACGGTGAATAGCACGAATATTACGGATAGCGGGAATACGGGAAACACGGCGCCGATTTCAACCAACTTTTTCTACCTTTTGCAAACTACGTTGGAAAAACTTTTCCTTCGCGTGTCTTCTCTGTCCGTATAGAGTATTTTAGTTTGAAATATTAGCAATATAGAGCAATGAAACAAAAACAGAAATCTTTACGAGCGCTTCAAATTAAACTGACACTTCGTATTGATTGAAAAATTGAAAGTCAATCTTTTATATATCGAATCGCTGAATATTAACATCGACAACCCACACAAGAGTGGGTCATTGAAAATTGATATAGTGCTGAATGTCACGATTAAAACGATATTCCGCGAAAGAGATTTAAGAGATGTTTATCCCGATCGCGCCTCTCACTCTTGTGAAAAGTGAGTACAACACTTTGAGTTTAAAAATGGCTTCTAGCGAAATAGAAGTTATCGCTATATTTTCTAATTGCCCACGATTCCCGTGGAATTTTCATAACGATAACGACGATTATAAGTACGACCTTAAAACTTGTTCAATTTTCTGATTAAGTCAGTTTCTCGCGAAACTTTCTCAAAAGATTAACTTGTGGAACGTAAAGCAAACGAGTTTTTGAGAAAATTCAGTGTTTTCGGAAGGAAAAATGTAAAAAATGAGTAGAGTGTAAGTATATTAATTCGTTTATATTTTAATAAAAATTTAATAAAATATCACTTTTTGTATTTTAATGAGAATCAAAATAATATAGTGTCTCGGAGAAGAATTACGTATGTTTTTATCTTATTTATCTACTTCCTTATATTTATAATTTGTAATTCCAAAATAGGCATTTTTAAACTATTGAGATTAAGATAGTGAAAAATTTACGCACGAAAAGGACGGTTTTGCTGAAATGTCTAAAAATTTAGATATACATATTTGAAAATGACTTTGTCGAGTCTTTTTGCAGCATTGCTCTTCATGCTTGATTCCTACGTAATTATTTTCATTAATTATCTGACAAAATTATTTTTAAACATATATCTACACTGAGAAAAAAATTCTTACCTTGACTAAGTGCGTTTAGTTCCTAGTGATTATTTAATTCAAGTATTTATATATTTAAGTTTTAATTACAGGTGAGTCATGTCAACATATTATTTGTTTAAATTAATAAATATTTGTTCAACAACTCGTAAGATTAACCGCTGCATTTAGTCGAATCAAACTAATATTTTTTTGAAAGAGCAACTTTTTTCCTCAGTGCAGTGTATAAATTTTTAGATATTTTAACAAAACCGTCCTTTACGTGCGCGAACGAAACAACAGCGCGGTTCGCGAAATTCGCGAAAACTCGCCGCCAAGCGTCCCGACAGGCGTCGGCACTTGATTTTAGTCCGATCGCGCCTGCAATTGGAATTTAAATTGGGATGCAGAGTGGATTCCTTCCCCCTCGCGTAGTATCGCGTACCGTTGCCGCTCGTTACGAAACTTCGTTACCGCCGAAGTATTTTCAACCCCGAAGATCCCGTTGGCCCCCGGGCGAATCCATTAAAGGTAAAAGCTTCTCCCGTTTACATCTGCCACCGTCCTCCCGGTTTTACCTCCTCGCGTTACGATTTTCTCGAAAGGGAGGCAGCTGCTTAGCGAACGGCCGCGGTTGAATGCAACTGTCGTTCGCTACACCGCATTGCAAATTGCAACGACGATGTTCTCGTCTTTTATGCGTTCTCTCGGTTTTTTTCAGCTCGTGATAATATCGCGTTGCGGTAAAGACGTAGAAACGACGAAACACGAAAGTAAGAATGAGACGAAGTGCTTAACGTCATTTATTTCGTCATCTTATCTTATTTTTTACGACGATTACAGAATGCTTTGGCATTTAAGATTATAGATAATACAACGTCTGTATTTCGACATCTTGATTTAGATTGACGAACGTTTTAGCTCTTTGTCGTTCTATTGTATGTAAAAATGCATCAGCTTCTATCGAAGTCACGTTCTTACAAACTATTCACTCTACAAGCTCAATAAGGATTTGGAATTTTCTCTATCTTTTACGACTATATCGTTGCAACATAAAAGAGAAAAAGATAGTAAGAAAGGCCAGCATATAATGCGGAAATGCTACGGAAAAGTCTGACGCTGTGTTGGATTTAACTGTAGGTTGATTTAGGAGCGAGCTAAGAATGAAAGCTTCAATCATTTCGAAGGACTTGAGAACGCCCGTGCGTTTGTTTTCGCAATAATCTTTCTCATCGTTCGAAGAAACATCGGTCGATGACGCATTCGGTTGGTCCGCGGTATCTCAAAAATCACCATCGAATCGAATATTCGCATTTTCTTCAGTACTTTCCATTATACGAAACATCAATCGTGAACATTTACTTATCGGCGAAATAAAATGTATCCTCGATCCAAATTCACGGAGTAAATTTGTCAGTACGAATTCCATATTTAGCGTAAGTACAAACTTTACTTATAATCGCGTTATGCAAATATGAGATTAAATAATATTTATACCGAGGATACAATAGCGCGGAAATTGGAAGCATGAAAGCCAAAATAAATCTGCGCTATTACGAAAATCCTATCAAATGTCACTCAGTTCTATATTACTTAACGCGATACGATTAAAGTTATCTATAGCTATTATGCGACGCCAGAGTGAATCCATTAGTTTTGCATATATAGCTTGGCATAGCACGTCGTTATGAAATGACGGATTTAACACGTACGAGGAAAAGACATTACCATGATTTCGCTGCATCGCAAGCTATTGCAGGAACTCGAACCTTCAATAATTCTCGGCAAGTCGATCGTCCTCGAGAATCTGTCAAGCGAGTTGAATTTGCGATAGAAAAGCAGGTATTATAACGCAATACCGTGAGATAAATTGAGATAACTCTCCCGGAAAACATGCCGCGAATTCGTATGTAGATTCAGCTTCGTATGTAGTTTTATGTTGGCGCGTACGCTATGCGTGTGCAGCAGGTACACAACACACACGCACACGTACGCGCGGCCGGGAAAGTCCGTTTACCGCGTGCCGGGTTCTCAAGCCACGTGGTATTTACGCCGGTTTCCGTGTCGTGGTGCAATATGGTGCACGTTGATCCTCCTATTTTACAGCGAATGCGCGTTGCACTTAATCTCGTTAATCCCGCTGTCTTTATAAAGGGAGTGTCTAAAAATCGCCAGTGGATGTGACATATACACATCTACGTACACATGCATAAGAGCTCCGAGAGTAACACTGCAACTATCTTACAAAATCTACATAAATACTTTTCAATTTGTTATCGCAAATATTTGTTATAATTCAAAAGGGGTCGAATTTTAATTCCGTAAATTTCTGACCCGAAACATAACTCCCGGAATAGCAAAATCTACATTATTAATTTCAAAAAACAAACTGTATTTTGTTCACTTTGTTCTGAAATCCTATAGAAATTCATTTTAACTAAAAAAAAAAAAAAAAAAAAAAACCATACGATTTCTAATTGATTTCCACAGTTTTGCCAACAATTGTAAGCTGAAAGCTAACTCGTGATAATTTTAATAGTAAAATATGTGGATCGTAAGGAACGTTGTTCTCTGTTGTTCGAATTTGACGATGAAACATCGCGAAAGCGCAAACGATATTTCTGCGTCATAATGCAGTTTATATAAGTAAGAGATCTCAGTTGTGTGACTCGCTATTGATCCCAGCGGTTACGTGAAAATCGAATTGTGCATCTGTGAAAGCTCGTGTGCGTGAATGGAGGGAAGCGAGACCGCTCTTTATCTATCCGAGGTAGCATCTGTGACGAGCATAACTAATCACTTTCATAATTCATCGCTGCACCGTTCGCTTACATCGTCCGAATATTGCACACCCGTTCGAAAATGCAACGGTTGTAAATCATACAGAGCGTTTTAGGGTTAAATTTTAACAGCGTGTTTAAAATCGTGTATTCCGAGCGCGATTTTAACGATTTTTCGTTCCTTGTTCGTTGCGAATTTTTTGCTACTAAATATCACTGTCAAATATCTTGTGTATTATTAAATATTTATCTCAGCACTAAAGCTTTTTGAAGTTGACCGAAAAACGAGTTACGAGAAAACACTTTTAAAACTTAATCCTTTAGACTCTTCTCTATTCAACACAAATATTTGTGTTAAATAAATATTTGCGTTGAATAAATATTTGTCTTATTGTTAGCGTCTCGACATTTCGTCGAGATTTGTTCTTTCACGTAAATGGTTAAAAAGACATCAGTGCGGCAGGACACTCCGTATATGTATCGGTAATACATACATCAAGTTACGTAACATACGCGCACCGTGATATGTCAATAAATTCCTCTCGCGTTCAGTTTCGCAGTAGCGAGAGGAAATGCTCGCAAGATATAAGGCCACGTCGAACGTGATCGTTTTAGCGCTTCGTACAACAATACACGTAAAGAATAGTTTTGCTGAAGTATCTAAAAATTTAGCTATATAGATACACATCTGAAAATAATTTTGTTAGATTATCAAAATAATTATATGTAGAACGCTTAAGTATTGACGATAACGCCGCAAAAAAAGTTTTGACAACTCATTTCAGCGTTTTACATAATTATTTTAGTAGTCCAATAATATTATTTTCAGATCTATCTCATTTAATTTTTAGATGTTTCAACAAAATTGTCTTTTTCGTATAAGAGATAAGTCTCGGTAGAATTATCATGTTACGTCGAGAAAAAAAGAAAAAAATAGATATGTATTACGGTTGCCACCTCTCCGATTTTTAGTAGAAGATTCCGGCTGAATTTGAATGAATCTCCGATGAAAAAAATTTCCAGCTAACCGCTTAAAATTTTAATGATTTTTTAAATGCGCGTTCATTTTTCATAGGTTTTGAAAAGAAATCTCTTCGACACGGGAGAGCCAAATTCAATTTTTTAAAAAAAGAGTCCTACAAAGAGGTAATAACTGGCATTACTGGAATACTGGTAATAACTGCGATCTCCGGAGAAACACTAGTTCGCATCGTTGTAGTTGTAAAAAATGACAAAGTCAGTCCGTAATTCTGTAATTATTGACAGTGACAGCGCGGGTATTTCTATACGTTTACGGACTAACGCTTCCCTGCTGCAGTTTGCATCTCATGTGATTTTAACGTCGCGCCTCGTGCACATTTACCGCAACGATTTTAGCGCGTAACGAGAGGGTTGCCCCCGCGCGCAATCATTTCGCGACGGTGTGCGATGACGTATGCACAGTATTGCACAGCGAATGCGGTCGGGTCGATACGTACGGGTGAATGCTAGAGTACTGGGGAGGTGAGTTTTCGATGCGTCGGACGGGAGATATGTACGAGAAATTTGGAATTCGCCCGATGTAATAATCGAAGAGCCGTGCTATGATATTCCGCACATACGCGGTTTCATTATCCGGATTGGACAGACGGCGGCGTCGGCGTCGATGTCGACGTCGGCGTCGGTGTCGGCGTCGGCGTCGGCGTCGGCGTCGGCGTCGGCGTTGGCGTTGGCGTCGACGTCGGCATCGATGTCGGTGTCGGGACTTGTGAATTTGCTCGCCGTTATCCAGGTTAATTCCGAGTTTCCGTGACACGAGTGCGTTTCAGAAGAATTATGTACACGTACGACACTTGTAATAGATATTACGAACAGACACGAGATATTTCCGTGTACGTTCGGCGAACCTCGCGGCCGCTCTGTCGTTTTACGTCGCTTGTGCATAAGCGCGGCTAAATTCATTCTTCGTCGCAGCTGACACGGAGCCTTCGCGTATCTATTTTGGTTTAATTCCGAGGCACGCAGATCCGATCGAATTGAAGCTAAAGACTCACGTTTCAAAGAAAGCATAGCGATTCGGAACAATCGCTAGCTGCGAATTAGAAAAGTAAGTTGGAGCGAGTGAAAGTGGGGCAGAGTGATGGAATTTTTAACTTCATTTTCGATTTATTCTACGCAATTTCATTTGTACAGTCTTGCACGAGAATACGATGTAAATTTTCCATCTTGATACGTATGAAAATATATACTTTTCCTCATTATCGCATATAATTTTTTAAATTTTCGAATAATTCGCAGTAAAATGTTAATAAAACAAAAGCGCGATAAATTAAATACGATATGGTTTTTACTGTTGAATATTTAAGTCTGAAAATTGCTAATTCTGTCTTATCTCTTTTTCTGCAGCAATCAAATAAGCACAAGAACGCGCGTCTTTATTATGTGTATTTTATAATTTTATGTTTTATTATGTAAATGCGCGCGTAATAAATTATAATAAGTAGTCATATGCCTGATGTTACAACGTCCGGCTATCTTCATAGAGGCGGACCGTGTAAATCGTCCCGATCGAGATCGAGTTTCCGTGATGTGAGAGCATTTCGAAGAAAATTACATACGGGACGTTCGTTAAAGTGAACGTCATTGAAAAGCGATTTCTGTGTTATGGGATTCCTGTAAATCAATCTTCAGCAACAAAGACAAAATGTGCTCGTGGTTTATTAAAGCCTAATCTGATCGTGGATAATCGAGCAAAAGAGACCTTTCTCTATCGTCATTATGAAAATTTGCGGTAAAAATTTCAATGGCGCGTAAAACGTTTCTTCTCCCTTTTCGATGAAATCGAAAACGATTTGAGCACGAAAAAAAAAATAAATAAATAAATGAGACTTATATCTATAATAATGATGTAAAATCGCTCCGTTAACCGTACATAATCGATCATTAGAGGCTCGACTGCCACGTTCTCGACACAATTTTGTTATCTCGGTCAGATCACCGGTGACAGGAGGATAATGAACTTACAGCGGTTGTCAAACTATCCGATATACGCGATCGCATTCGCTGGTATCAAAACGTGTGGTATGTATACGTCAATGTCTTAGGCAAATTAGATCAAGTTCAGCGCAACTGTGCACCTAACCAACTAATCATTATTTCAACGTAATCATTTTGATAAATCACCATCGCAGACAAAAGACTCATTAGGAACATAACGTTTATCTTCCAACGTTAATGCTGTGTTAACAGTTTAGGCATACAACGTTAAAATTATGATTAAGTATCAATATATTTTAATGTTTAACGAAAATATTATATTTATTTTTAAAAATTATGCATTTAATATTTTTCACAGAATATGCGATCAAATTAAAAAATTCTATTATCTCTCTCCAAGTAGGTAAGATTATAACCACAATTCTGAAATATGTGTCTGCAATATTTAAAAAAAATATTGGATAAATATTTCATAGCATATACAGAATCTGCTAATTTAGACTCAAATTTAGACGTCAAATTTAAAAGTAACGATTCTAGAATAAAGCACATCACATTTTAATTTTATTATTCGAAATGAATTCACAATTCGTAGCTAAATCGGGCTTTATTCATGAAATGATGCCGAACGAATGTCATCGTGGCACGGCGACGTTTCTGCGGGTATCTCTGTATATGCGTGCGTATGTACGTTTGTACGCCTCTGTATATCCGCCGCGTGTCCACGAAAAGAGGAGGGATACGCGTGGGGAGAGGGAAGGGGGGGAGGAGAAGAGCGGATCAGAACGAGAGAGAAAGAGAGAGGATAGGCAGGTAACGGAATCGAGTTTTACGCCATTCGATTCGTTCGCAGTGCGAGACACGTACGCGTTACTGGCGTCATCGCGCGTATGCACGCACGCACGCATGCACGCACGCATGCACGCACGTACGTAGAATCTTCGGTTATTCGTCGCTGCGAGTCTGCCGTGTGTGCAGGTGCCGCCAGATATGGCCATAAAAGTTTTATTTACTCGTTTACTACTGGCCCTAAAAAGCGCGGTAAATACCGGCCGAAGGAGGATCTGTAATTACGGTGATAAAATCTAAAATGCGGCAGCTCGCGATAAATGAGCGGCTTCTTCGGCCACGTTCGTTTTTCTCGCGCAGGCGAGACTCTTTTGACAATAACGTTTAATAATAGAAATAATGACTCGGCGCGATAAATCAATTATGCGAGTATCTAAGATTGATGAGCCTAGCCTCGAGCGAGTATCGAATACATGTTCAGTTAAAGAAATCGGGAGTTGACTTTAACGACAATGAAAAATTTGCTCACGCATCGAAATTTCGTTCTCGAAACTCGTCGAATCGAATCGCAACGAATTTCGCAACGAATCAGTTTCCATAATCGATAAGTGTCAGTGCGGCGTGATGCAAAAATCAGCGCGCTTCTTCGTTAAACGCTCTTTGCATACTGATTGAGTAACAAGAAGTTTCACTCCGTCCGCGAACGCAAGAGCTCGTAACGATACGATTGGACGGAAGTGGCGGATTTCCATCCTTTCCTTTCTTCTTTTTCTTACAAGAAGACAGGGCGACTCGCTCCGACGACTTCTCGTTACGCTTCGCGAACATCTCTCGACACGACGAGTCCTTGTGAATAGTGTGTCCGCCCTATAAGGATCATTCGCAACAACAAAATCGAGTTTCGCCAGGTAAAGTCGTTCGAAACGAATAAATATCTCGAAAATATATCGAACAGTTGGCGCCTTTATAGACTTTATGAATAACGGTACATCCAATTTGTGCATTGCATCCATACTTTAATCAACACATTTTATAATAAAGTAAATATTTTCAGGAAATATGTTTTTATAGGATTCTCTTTTTAGAAATATTTAATATATATTTTTGATGAAAAATAGCATAATATTCCAATTTAATATTTCCTATGCCATATATATTCTAGCTGTATAAAAGAAACCACTGAAATAAATAAGTTAATTACTCCATGAAACATTATTTTACTGTACAATAAAATAATATATAGTCAAAGAGAATCTTTATATTCTTTTGTAATTTTTGAACGTAAAATTTAGAATTTTTTAACTGCTACTTTCACAAATGACTGTTATATTTATAAAAGTAGATTTTTCAATTTTAAAATTAGATCCATTAATTTAATTCTAGACTCATTATTATATTTATTTAATTAAATAAAAAATGCTTAAAAATATGCTTATATAGATTTAATGCGTAACAACATTGAGCAAATTTATATCCTTTCCTCTAATACGCGTTACGCGGATAAAACGGATATCAAAAGAAAAACGTACAATGAATTTTATATCTACGTTAATCGTTTTAAAAGTAGTCATCTCAAACAATGTTTGATATCGCGCAATGTACACTAAAAGGTGGTAGCATTGCATTTTGCGGATGTAAGCACGCCATTCCCCTGTTATCAGAATTGAAAGTGGCGTCCGCAGATGAGCGTTGCAGGGTATGAGCAGTAAAGCGGCGAGCAGCGGCGCGAAACTTTTATGCGGCCGTGTTTCGGCGTAATATAAAGTCTTGCGATGCTTTGCTTCCGCGTGGAAGATTCGAGAGGCCATTGCCGGAGAATCCGGCATAACCAGATTGCTCCGCAATAACGTTACACCCAACGAACTTTATAAAGCACCTTCAGTGAATTCAAATTCGACCACATCCTTGCAAAAATTCGTCTTCCATCGTTTCATAATGTTACCATTCCTTATGTAAGACAATCCTTATGTAAATTTAATAAATAGGCTATAAATTTGAGTTTGTGAAACGTGCTCTCAGAAAATTGAATGTAAACAAGACCTTTTTTTTTTCTATCTGCTTTACTTCGGTTTCATCCTTGAAGGTCTGCAAATAGCTCATTTACATTCTCCCTAATTGTGCGTGATAAGCTGTTCACATCGAACCTTTGTTGATATTTTATTGACATTTTTATTCAGTTCAGAGAGGGCTATCGTTTCCATCGTGCATCGGTCGAGGTTTTCTCAGGCCCGTTGGAATACCTCGTATGTATTGGAGTAACAGCTACGTACGGTACGCACGTTCTTGCATGCGCGTGAAATCGTGCCACCGTTCCGCTCGCGCGTTAGACGCGTCGCAAAAACTGGCGGTGCATCGCGATTACGAGATGCACCGCGCGCTGCCAGATCGCGCCCGTAATCAGCAGCACCGCACGGCTGTAAAGCCCCCTGTCAGACCGTGCGATATTCCCAACCTGTTTTCTTGCTGTTACGTTCGCTCATTTTCTTGCCACGAGTTTCCTGGCTCTCGTTAGCCAGGCCTTCTCACTGCTCCGAGGCTCTGCGATCGATTTTCGACGATATCTTCGGCGTAGCGAGAATAGTAAATAAAAAAAACGTCAAAATATCATTTATATATATATATATATATATCTATTTGTATATCTGATAAAAATTCAAAAATACCATTGAAAAATTGTGTTAAGTTTAACACATATTTTACATGTCCCAAACGGTCCACTCAAATTTATGTACATTAATTTAACACAAGATGAATATTAAAAGATAACACAAATATTATTTAAGAAGATACATACAAAAAAGGTAATATTAACACAGTTTGTAAACAAATCATGAAAGCATTCTTTGTGAAATTAATATTTATGATATGTTAAATTAATACGGTTTATCTTAGAATTTACATTTTAAAACATATTTTTATATTATTTATTTACTTATTCATAAATTGTATTATTTTGACATTAAAAAACATTATGTTGAGTAATTTAACACAAACTATAAATAATATAATCACATTAAATTAACACATATTTAATTCGAATATGTTAAAATATTCAACAGAAAAGTTTTTTTTTAACAAGAAGTGAATTAACTTGAGTGGATCGTTTCACAATCCACACAAATATGAAATATTTTTTATCGTATACATTTCTGGATTAAGGACTATCGAGAAAAATTTGACTTTGATTCAATCATTTTCGTTAATATCGTATAATTCTTCTTTGGTACACGATGAAAAGTGTTACTGTTAATAAAATTATATTTTCGTTTCACATAATTCACTCGTGCGGATATTGATGAAAATTGAATTTAATTCCGCGCGTGAATACGTATATACCATTCATTAATTTTTCTCCGCGGATTTTGATCCCAGATGCAATACGGATAAACTCGCCGAACCAACATGTATAAAGGGGGAAATCGATCGTCGTTACAAATTTGTTCGTATTTGATACACGGTTTGCATTATAATTAAATTGTATTTAATCGCAGTAATTTATACTACCGACAAAAGCGAATTTCCTTTTACTTATCACTGTAAAAAGTGATCGTAACTATATTATTACTGTAATGTAAGTATGTCATAATAACCCTGTGTTGCATCAACTGGTATCGTAATCATGTGTTTATGGCTCATCGTATTCGTGACTCTCATCTTTTCATAGAGAGATTTATTATTGTTATCCAACTATCTGCAGTATTAGAACAAAGTAACTGTAGCCACATATATTGTGCTTTTCAATGTTTTAAGTGATGGATTAACTCGGGAAAGAAAACATTTTACAACTTTAAAGATTCTTTCTCTTAAAAGAAACTATTCCAAGTCATTTAAAATCACTACATCGATATATTTCGATATCGTTGTATTGTATCTTACTGGAAATTAATATTATGAGATTAACGTACGAATTTTCCGCTGTTTATACCTCGCGTATATTAATTTCGATCACCGCGAGAACGTACTTAGCGCTTATATACAACTTCGTCATTTCCGCTGGAAGCGAACATTGAAATATTTTCCAACCGGGGAAGCGACCCGTATATATTCCCTTTCCTGCATTAAATACCGCACGACCGAAACGGATGGTCGAACGGACGATTGCATTGGCAACAACGAACGGGAACGAAGCGTCTCGCGTTATCGACCCGCCCCGCCGCGCCGCCTGATATTTGGGACGAGGCTGACCGCTCGCTCGTTCGGCTGCCAAAACGCTTCTTTTTTCCTCCCCGGGCCCGAGAAACTCCGGCACCAACGGAATCCGAGGGAGAAGACGGCGTCGCATCGCTCGGCCAGTCTGCGCGAAACTGGTTTGCCCAGAGAAATCACGCTGAGTGGCTTCCAGAGAGCGTTTCGTGCTTTTAAGACCGGATCCATTCGGTCCGTCCATTCGAAGAGAACGTTCTCGCCAGACGAATGAAGGAACGAATGAACGAACGAACGAGCGAACGAGCGAGCGAGCAGCCAATGCAATGTGACGCGACGCGATGCGACGCGACGCGCGTCGTCGACATTTCGGGCTTTCAAGCCCGCGGGGGTATCGATCGAGCGCGCGCGAACGAGCCCTTCTAACTTATTCAAGGTACCGCACGATCAGCACGCCGGTCTCCGCGTCCATTTTATTTACGACGACGACGACGACGACGACGACGACGACGATGAGACGAAGCCACGGGACGCGAGAACGTCGCGTTTACCGCATGCATCCCAGGGGAAAAAAGAAGGGGACTTCTCGATAATATATATTTGCGACGAAAGAGACGAGAAAGTATGGCCGAAAAGCTCGATTTACGTCGCAAAATGTCGTATTTGCGGAATAAGATATATACATACAATTCATTATTACTCCAGTACGTCAAAATTAATGAGGGAAATCATTACTTGCAATTATATGGTTTTGCAAACGGAAGATGCACTTCTAGTTTCGTTAACTCTTTGATATAATCGAGATTGTTTCATTAAAATCTCATTTTGCAGTTGATGTGAAAAGGATAGCGAGAATAATTGACTATACAATTAGAGAGAGAAAGAGGGGGGGAGTCAGTCGATATTTTGAAGCGAAGATAAACTTCCATTTTCGCTAAATAAAGCATTAACGCTCGCTGCTAGAGTTCTCACTGCAGCCTCGATTTGTGATTCAATTATTTAAACATAGCGATAATTATGTAAGAGCGAAGAGAGAGGTTTTGCTTTCGCGCAAGATCGCTGCAATTTATTTTTGGAAGAAAATCGAAGTAGTTTACGTCGATCAACGACGAGACCAATCTCGAATTCCAAACTGATTGATCATTCGCTTGACGTCATTTACGAATAATTAGAGTATAATTTCAGCAGCGTGAGCCAAACGACGATAATCTCACTTTAATTGATGGCACAAGATTCTAATTATTTTTTCTCATTTATCTTAATATTGATTTAGATTAGCATGAATTTGTACTTAATTTTTCAAAGCTGTTGGTCGACAAGATGGGACTCATCGACTTTTACGTGACGGATAGGAATTAGACGGCAACAATTAATAACTTATTCGCAATAAATATTTATGCACTTCTTTCATACACGTGGTCTCTTGATCATCCAGTGGAACGCGTATTGCCGGAAACGAGCTTTCGAGTTTAGCGTAGATTATTAGATGTTGCACTCTATAGTCTATAATTCTACTGCACCTCCATGCAATCTTCGCAATATCATATCGACATTAGTATCTCTGAGATTGTTGAGATATGCTTTATAAGGTGTCAGCCGCGCTAGTTTTCATTTACGGTAATATCCTTGTTATCATGCTAATAATAAAACAGAAAATTATATTTTAAATACATAAACTACGAATTTTAAGGTGATTATGCAGAAACGAATGAAAGTAAAAAAAAATCTCATTCGAAAAAAATATATATACAATATATGTATATTTTATATATTCGTGAAAGTATCATTGCGGATTTCAACGATGCCATTTTTAACAAATAAAGGATAGGATATTTTTTCTAATAAAAATAAAAAATGGTGAAATGGGGGGAGTCTTTTTGCAAATGAATCTTCATGTTTTCACATATTTTAATTTATTTACAGAAATTGCATTAATTATTGTACAGTGCATATCGTAAAACATCGTGCGTCTGTATTTCGATATTTCCGCAAAAATTGTCCACGTACAAATAAATGTGTAGAGAGAAATTCTTTGTCGGATGATATTTTCAGGACATATTGCGCGGAAGATACTGCAGCGGGAGATTCCACAACGAACGATCTCGCGAGATACATGTAATATTCGCGTACAGGATAATAAAATTTCGAACATTGCCGCGCGTAACGGCGTAGCGGAATCGAGCGGATTTTTGTCACCACGGCCGTTCATCGATAATGATGACTCCCGATGCGGCGCGTTCGCGGCGACCGATATTCACAAGCACACTGTATAAACACACTGACTAACGACCGAGCTAATTAAGCTTAATTACGGTTGTCCTGCCTATTAATTAATCCGTTGCCTCCCTCTTTGCTCCGCGCACCTGTCGTGAGTGCGGCCGATCCGCCTCGGATGTCGGCCTTTTAAGGTGCATTTATATGTGGGCACGAGAGAGAGAGAGAGAGAGAGAGAGAGAGAGAGAGAGAGAGAGAGAGAGAGAGAATGGATTTCGAATAGATTCGTTGTAGCGTAAACGGTGATTGAGAGCGAACGCGAACTCGATTGTTCGTGCTCGTTCCTATTGTTCCCCAGCGATATTTTATATGACACTAACGACATTCGGCGGTGTCTTAATTATTAAAAAATATCGCGAGGCAATAGCGAAAAATTATGAATCGTTGTGATGTCGCAACTTTCAAGTTGTAAAAATCCGTTGAATAACATTTTACATCTCGCTATTCAACAATGTTCATTTAACGAGAACGAAAATGTAATTAATTATTACGTTCTAGTATAATGTAAAGATATCAATAGCGGTTTGACAACATTTTGATTTTATTGAATAGTAAAATAACAAGGGAATCCATTTTACCAATAACATAATATTCAAGTCAAACTGTATCACTGGCCGACAGATTTGTTTGCAGTACAAGTTTATCTTTACACATCGCGTGTGGAAATATACGCGCTGTTAAATCGGTATTCCTCTTCGTCGTCATCGTAAGTACATTGTAACGAGATTCATGAATATTTAGTTAACTCGTGATTATAGAAGGGCGTCGGCACGCGGCATAATCATAGGAAAACACGCGACGTAAAAACTCTGACGAACCGATTTCGTAATTAAATAGTACCAAGAATACAATTCTAAAATTACTTGTATATCGTGTGATTGTGATATTGTGTTGCATAAAAATAGATAAATGTTAACTAAGGAGATCGGAAGGAGATGTCACGTTATATAAAAAGACTTTATTTTTAAAGGGATTTTAAAAAAGAAGCAGATATAGTGTTCTAATTTCTGTTCTATTCTGATCCGAATTTGCAAGAATATAAAATAATAATAATGCTATATTTTTACACTATCGGAGGTATGATTTATATTACAGAACAGATCAAAATGAAAAAAAGAATGTACACGGAGAGAATTTTCTTTTAAAATTTACGTTTAAAATATGACAGTTGCGACACAATATAATATTTTCAAGATTTTTACCATGCTCTTCAGTAAATTTAATTAGGCTTATTTTATATTTTATTGTAGTTTTATTAAATGAATGAGAAAGATTTACGTGAAAAATTCTCCGAAATACAATGCTGTCCCACGACTATTATATTTTCATGGTAAACTTTAAAAAAAAAAAAACTTCTTTCCGTGTAATAATTCTTTATTGTAACGCACTTTCGTAACACTAAATACAATTTCTAATTCGTATAATACAATACGTCGTTAATTTATGAAATATATTATAAAAAAATTGAAATTTAATTTCAACAATTTTTTAGATACGTTGGAATTATCGTTTTTCGTGATACTGGCTTTTAATTATCGCTTCATTCGTTAGTGAATCAAACGATAATCGGACGAACGTAAAGAGCGCGTCTTTCTGGGAGAATCGTCGCGCGTCAAGCTCGGATAATAAATCCGCGGTGGCGGGGACCACGGGGACGAAGCGTCAAATAAACGTGCTCCGACGGAGCCGAATCGATCTTCTGCCTCGGCTGCCTCCCCTTCTCTTTCGACCCCTCGCGCTAATTCGTATTCTCCGCCGGTTGCAACGCGCGTCGGTTGCAGTTCTGGAGACACTCGAGCAGGAACCTGACCGGTTCTCTTCGATCCCCGAATCGACAGAAATTCTTTTTAGTAAGTATAATTCACATATGTAGTAAAGTCACATATGTAGTAACGTTAGAGGTTCTTCAGAGTTTTAATCGTTAATCATTTCTTCTAATCAATTCAAATTCTCAAAGATAAGCTTTTATAAATAAATACAGAATAATTTCTAAGTGATAAAATCGATGAAAGAACCTTGAATTAGAATCAAGCGTATTGAACTATTATAAAAAAAATCATTGCGTTTTGATGAAAGCTTTTTAGAAGTTAATCCGCGTAAGTGGCGTAAATGCGCGCGCCTTTACTCTTCGTTACGTCTTTTAAAGGTACTATCTGTTTGTGTCCCACGCGCATTCCTCTTCCTTCCTTCTTTAACTTCGCGATCTTTAACGCCGCGCGGTCGGGTGCACGCGTTGCGTTGAATCTGCAGATCGAGATCATCGACATTCTCGCCGCCGGGGAAAAGGCTGACGGCGGAAGAGGCTGCTCGTTTTATCGTTAGTGCCTCGTTCGTGGAACACGTTCCGCGGCCGGACAACCTCGGAATGTTTGCATTCCTTACTCCTCGTTCCTTATCTCCTCGATGACCATCCTCGGCGATCGCGGTAGCACATTTTCCATTTACACCTTTTTAATGTGCATTGCATCTTTTATACAGAAATTATCGGTGAATAACACCGCAGGGTAAAAAAATTAAAAGTTAACAATTAGATTATAGAACGTCTGTGATTATTTTTGTTTGGACAGCTTCTTTATTTATTACGAGTTTAGACTGCTCCGTAGATGATTAATGTTATCTTTTACCCTTCGTAGTCATTATATTACTGGGTCTTTTTTAACCGAAATTTCACTCAAATTTCTTGGCATAAATTTCAATTTTTGTTAAATAGAGATTTTAACATTTCAGTTAAATAACTATTTGGCAATATAAAATAGAGATGTTGAAAAGTAATTCTGAATTTTTCTAGATTTTCTTAAAAGTCTAGAAATACAGTAAAAAAATTTAGGCTGGGCAAAAAAGTGTGTCTACGAAGGGTTGATAGCAAAAGTTGTTTGCTTCGTCAATAAAACTTGTCAAACGGCACGAAAAGTTTACGAGTATATATATTTATATTTATCGAATAATTTACGTTTAAAAGTAGTTCATTAATTTCCTTAATCATGCGAAAAAACCTCAACGTGTCACTTCACCACGATACAACTACTAATAATGCGGTCAGTTGAAAGAGGAAAAAAATGACGGCGGTGCGTAGAGTTAATACCCCTTTTTACGGCATCGTTGGCTCGAGAGATTTAGCGGTTACACCCCGTAGTACATCGTAAAGTCCGAACATACGAGCAGGGGGAGCAGGAAAGAGATGGCATGAAGGGTATCGGCAGAGGCGGCAGGCAGGCAGGCAGGCAGGCAGGCAGGCAGGCAAGCAAACAGGCAGGCAGGCAGGCAGGCAGGCAGACAGAGGCTTCGATCGAATTTCTCACTCACGAAATAATCCGCAGGTCCACCGGTTTCACATCGACTGCCCTGACGTGTATCCCCCCTCCTCTCCCAAACCCTCTTCTTCGTCCTTTTCTTCCCTCGTGAGCGCCCTTAGTCCCTTAGTACAATATCCCTTGGTTTCGAATCCATGCGCTCGAGAGTCCGACCGCCCGGTGACGTGCGCAACTTGACTGCACGCGCGTGCATATCGGCACCGCGGCTGCCGCGCCGTAGTGCTTCGGTAAGCTCGTATAGGGTGAGGCGGAAGGCACTGCACGCATATTTCCGAGCGTGACGCACCTTGGACGCTGTAGCTGGGCTTGGCTCGAAAGATATCGCGCTGCTGCTTTCTCTCTCTCTCTCTCGTCTACGCGCACGTGCGCGCGTGTGTGCCTGCATACATCTCTTCTTTCTTTCTGCCTTCGACACGGGAGTGTGCGTGCGTGCGATACGTACGCGTGTACGCATACGGGGTGTCTCGAGCCATATCGCGTCTCCTTCGCCTTTAACTGCTTTCGAGTTCGAGATCGCACCTTTGTCGTGGATTCGGTCGCGCAGAGGACAGCGCTCGGGGTTCATTGCACCTTGACCGCAACGCACGCGTCTTTGTTTGTTTCGTGCCAAGTGAATTTTCTCATGGAGATAAAACGGTAGCGCAAGCGCCGGTGCGGGCGGTGAAATAACGAATCCTCGAACTCGGAACGAATTCTTTCATTCGTTCGTTTATATTCTCGTTCAGCGAGTTTTCATACGTCAACACTCGATTTTCTGTATCGCTTATGTTCTCCATTCGATGATCGACCGCTCTTTCGGCTCTCTTTTTCTCGTCTATCACGGTTATAACTCTCGGGACACCCCGTACATGCTCGTGCGAGAGCGTGCACAAGGAGACGAAAGGAGCGCGAGGCAAGACGGAGACGCGGAATGGGAGAGAACGAAGGGAGCATGGAAAGGAAGAGAGAGAGAGAGAGAGAGAGAGAGAGAGACAGAGGGGGAGAGGGAAGAGTGGTGAAAAAAAAAGGGAGCGAGAGACACGATGCGACACGCACGGAGTGTAAACGGATACACGGCGCACACGATTAACCGCGTCGCGTCGCGTCGCGCCGGTTCGTCGTTTCAGTCGGAGGAGTCTTTATACGACTGCGCCAGGCCGCTCTTTGCCGGCTGCCAACCGGTACGTTAACCGTCGAATAACCGGCAGTGACCGCGCTCGCACTGTCGACGTGTGGACTCGTGGAGTGTCCCTCGCCGTCCGTGAATTCCTCGAGCGAATTGGTATGAATCCTTCGTCAACGCGAACGTCAATATGTTAATGATCGTTAAATCTATTTTCTTTGGCTGAACCAGTGGGAACTTTTGGAATTTTTAAATTAGATTGATGTACGTTTGATATTGATGTTCTATGTAGTGCAGTTTAGTGCAGAAATAAAAAGTAGACCTTTTGAGTCACGAGACTCTTTGAGTGATTGAAAGTGTCGGAGTGTTAATTATTGTGAAACATACAAGCTTGCCAAAACTACGAATGAGAGAAATGGAGGTAATAAATGATCGAGATCTTGATGTATTGAGATGTTTCGTGATGTGAAATCAAATTTAGATGATAGATTTAAGCAAATTTGCCTTGAACGAACGGTGATCTGTAGAACGTAATTGAATGAATGACGATTAGAGATTGAGTGAAATAACACGTGACGCAGCTCTTGGCAAGTCTCTGGACTATGAATTGTTTAACGAAGAAAGAGCCTTGAAGAGATAGCCTCGTGAAGAAAATTCTCGGCATACACCAGCATGCGCAGTGCCGCACACGGACTGTTTTACAAATGCAGAAAGTTTGCAATCTCGGTAACGGAAAATCGAGCTCGCAGCACCGTGCTATCTCCCTCTAATCTCTCCGTGCGCTCTTAATATCGCTCCTACATATTTGCTTAATATCTGCTTTAAAAAAAAAAAAAAAAAAAAAAAATTGGAGAATTACAAAATTCCTCGCGCATACCGCGCGTCGTGTCGAAAGAAGTCGACGAAGATTATACGTTGTGTTTTGTAAGCAACTCTGTGTGTTAATTATGCTACACCAACGTGACAACATACCACTCTCGGCTTCCGGTCGCAACCAATTTCTACGCGGTAATTGATTCGAGATGGTCGTGCGAATGCATTATTACCGGGCTGGACATAACTTTTTAATCGCGCCGGCAACGAGTGACAACGAGTTATTGTGCAAATAATGCCAGTGTGAATAATCGTAATATGCTAACTTGTGTCAATCGTGGATATTAATCATTCTCCTAAATTCGTTTCGCGCTGAGAAACATTAGAGGTCAACACAACCTGTTGCACTTTAACCGAGACATACTGCCGATTTAAATAATTGCGCATTAGTAAGTATATCTTTCTATTTTGTGTGTGTTCTTTTTTTATTCTTTCAACGCGAAGAAACATTCCTGATTTATTTTGCTTTACATCGATGAGCGTGTATTGTGTATCATTGCGAATTACATCGAGCAAAATATTCAAAAACGATCCACGTTAATGACTAGATTCTACTTTCTTTTCTTTTTTTTACCGATTATCTTTTCATGCAGATTTATTCTACCATTAATAATCTGCCCGAATACACGCATGGAATACCTACATCCGTTTACTATCTGCTTTAAAACTCGCGTTCCGTCGAAAACGAGATATCTCGAATTATATGTATTCGCGTGTCGAAGTTAAAAGCTCACACGGGGTGCAAATTTTATCATTTTATAATGAAGCATACGAATAATTTCCTCGACAAATATTACATTGTACGGAGGATGTTCTGGATTTCTCACATTTATTTTATTACCAGAAACGCTTTATTTAACATCGCAAAAAAATTTAATGACCGCATCACTTGTTTATGCATTATCATGAGAATTCCCTCGCCGTTTCTATTTTAAATTTATTATTCGTATTAGTATTCGCCGCACTCCCGTTTTCGGCGAAAGGAGACACGTTTGTTGGAAGGACCGGCAGTGTCGTAAAATCGGAACGATGGCGTCGTGACTTGTCGTGGATAATTTCGCGACGAGAATACTCGCGATGCACCTGGAGGTATACGTGGAGATACGTCGCCGCGCCAGGTCTCAAACGGCTGTAACGTCTGCCGCGGTCTTTGACCTCCTGCCTGGTGCAACCCAGAAGCCCGCGATGAGACTGCATCGTTCTGAAATCGGTGCGCGAATCGAGTAACGGAAATGGGACGTACTAAAAGTGCCACTGGCTTTTTATCTATTTAAACCTGTTATTTATTCTGGATGTCGCTCCGCGCGACGTCCATCGCTAACGGTGCAACTGTGAAGAGGGAGATGCGACGGAAAAATCGCGCAGAAATATTCGAAACGTGCTTTTAACCGTAAAAAAAAAAAAAAACACTTCATCTTTCATTAAATAAACCTTCCTGCGCGTTTCAAAGCGTAATTTTTTAATCGCGCGTGATCAGAGAGTTTCCACGAGGAGTTTGGAATCGTATTTTGCGGTTATCGCAATGAGGAAAGTATCGGTTCTGTGCTGAGAATTTTGTTAGCCAGGCGAGGCCTCGAAAACGAGGTGGAAAAGTGAGGAAAAAAAAAATTCTATCGCCGCGAGCCGATTGCCAAAGTGCATTTTCGGCCGTAATGCAATGCGCCCTCCATTACGGTTATGATTTAACAAGCGTTTGCGGCATATCTCGCGTGCGTGCGTCGCGAGGAAAACATGCGGGGAATGGCGCGCGCGTATTCTGCGTTCGACGAACTTCTCTCATAAACGCGGCACGAAAGTTGCCGCTGGCTGGTGCTCGTTTCGCGCAATCGCCCGCGGTGATGCGAGCAGTCGCATCGAGTTGTCGATATTGCGAACGTTATCCCCGCTCGAATCCACGAGGAAGAGGGAAACGCATAAATTAGGATGACAATTATTACGGAACGGTTCGCGAAGTTCGCAACGACAGGTAATTAATCTACGCGAAGGATCGGGAAAAATTGGTTGCTTGCGCAAAATACTCAGAGTTGCCATGAAATTGGAAATGTTAGGGAAATTGAAAACGGTCAGTGGAAGGTCGCAGAATTTTACACAAAATTTTTTAGAAAATTAAAATTCCTGAATTCAAAGAAGTTTAATATAGGTGTACACATCACATCTACGCGGTTTTTGAAATATTACCAACTTGGCAATTAAATCCAAAGAACTGTCAACAACGGTAATTTACATTGCTATCTTAAATTGCTGCCTCGACAAAATATTTGATGGTTTCCAAATCAAATTTAAAATAGAAAAAAATTTCAAAGTATTACTGAGAACATCACGGAAAGGGGAAATTATGAAAATTTGTCTGAAAAAATTATGGAATTTTAGGATGGAAGGAATTCGTGACAACCCTGACACCGCTCTATAAGCACGATCGATGAACTGAACGAAAATGAGCTGAGAAAAAAGTAAGAAAAAGATATGTGCTGCTGTAAAATGGTTTTGCGGCATTTTCACAACACATCATTGCGGTTTGCGATTTTTCGTTTAATCCTCAATAGCGAAACTCGTATAATAAGCTTATATGCTTCACGCCACCTGAATTCTGACGTTACGTTCTTTTTATTGCTGCGCAAACGATAACACGTGGATGCGTCCTCCGTGTTCGTTCGCTCTTATTTCAAAAGGGGAAAAAAGAAGGTTCGACATCGGGATCGAAATGCAATTTCTTTTCTACCCTTACGTTTTATTTTCATATCTCATTGTGTCGCTAAAGCATCGCGTGGAGAACTCGGTGCCGTGCACCGACGGTGTGACGGTTTCGCGTTTTTGCAATGTGGAGACGCCGGTTTTCGCGTGCTCGCGTGACCCGCGACACATCGCTTGATAAGGGGGATAAAGGGGGATAAAGGGGGATAAAGGGGGACATGGGAGGGAGAAAGTGCTAACTCACATTAATTGCGTTTTGAGGCAAACGCGAGCGAAAAGTTTGATTAAATTCACCGCTTTCGTTTCTCAAGATTCTTAAGCACTTTATCTATCGTCGTACGTAATTATCCGTCTCGTAATAAGTAAAACATTGTAAAAAAATACAATTCTCTTACAATGTTGCCTCATGCCCAATGCGTCGTTAAATCATTCAGCTGACGGAGATTGTTATTTCTAATGAGAATCCAGCACGCAAAACTCGTACGTTTTGAGAATTAGCTCTAATTCTCCATTTATTTTCCTGACGGATTATGTAACATATAAAAAATATATAGATTTTTTGTGGAGGGGGGGGGGGATTCTTAATAATAGCGATCTCAAGTCTTCAAATAACTATTTTCTGGATAAATTATACTACCGTATACAGATTAGAATTTTTTTTCTTCAAAATATTGATTTCCAATCGAGTCACTTCGTTCCAACTTTCCATCAACAGTTTAATGTACGCTTTTAAATAATGTATGCTGAATGCAACGTTGAGCTTTTTATAAACAGCGATTGGCGCGTAACGCAACGTTATTGCAGTTTGAATAATTTAATGAGATCCAACGCATGTATAATATTCCTGATAATAAGCGGTTCGATTTACGGTACTCTTAACGCGCCCAATAAACCGCATACTGCATATGTAAACGTCCAAGGAGTAGTTTACGATTGATTTTAATTACGATGATGTTCGCATACATATGCGAGTGAAAATGCGCAAATGTTTTTACAACGTAATTTCTATTATCGGTTGTAATTGAAGATTTCATAGGATTTGTTCGTACGAATAAAATCTACACTGTTAAATCTATAGTGTCAAATTTGACCTAATGAAATCGCCACTGCTCCCTTTCAATATATCGTTATTTTATACCAAAACAATAGTCAAATTTAAAACTATATAGTGTGTCAATTTGACACCACGTAGCGTCAAATTTGACACTATATAGTGTCAAATTTAACCGTTGTTTTACACATTTGTACAAAGTAACAATATATTGAGTAGGAGAAATGGCGATTTAATTTAGGTTAAATTTGACACTCTCTATAGATTTAAGCGAAAAAAAAAGGCAACAGCGTGTGTTCAGTTTTAATAAATTTAATTAATTGCGTTAGATTGAGAGTACACCGATCAGGAATTTTAAAATTAATTTCATTCAGATACTATTTCATAAATATTCAAAAGAAATAATTTTTTATACTGCTCATGATTAGGCTGACATTTTTTTTACTGATTCATCAATTAATAATTTCCTTTAGATTTATCTTGGATAGATAATCTTGGATAGCATTTCTCTATGTCTTAATGTCACCGAATATCTTTCTGAAAGAAAATTTCGAGTAAATATTTTTTTTCTCTCTAACTAGATTTTATCAGACTTGACTGAAAAAGAAGATATTTTAAATATAATACTGGTTACTAACAATATTGGAATTTATTTCCGTGTTAAATATTGATTTTGTGTTTATAATTATCTCGAGATTATTTTACGATATCCGATCACACACACATACACACACACACACACACAGATCTTTTTAACATAATTTCTATTCAGAAGATACTATTGAAACCAGTCTTCCATACTTTTGATCAGTCAACGCTGAAAGCGCTTGCGCTAGAAAGCTCGCAGTTGATCATCGGGAGACGAGGAATGGAACGTAAACTGGCGCGCTTTTCTCGGGGACTAGTCTTGATTTAGCGACGAGAACGACGGACGAGGGAAGCCGAAGGTCGACAGAGAACCGTGGAGAATCCAGGCCTTCTAGGACGTGTTCAGACTGACGTTTGGTAGAAGCCTTACGTTTAACCGCGCTCCGCCTCGATCGCGTTCATCGAGGAGGAGAGCGCCGCTTGTTTTTGTTCACGTGGCGCGCGCACGGGCGGCCTCCGGCCACGCACGAGACACGCATACATGCACGAGTAGCCGACACATAAAGGCGAATTTACACGGTTCGTTCCTTGACGGTGATCATACCGAGTGAATCATCCGCGGCGAACGAGCTGAGACGCGTATCGTCGGCGACAGTCTGTCCGACTGCGGACGATACGTCGCGACGTCAGTTTTGTCGATGATTCCTCGTAATCCTAAACTCAGCTGGAGAGGACGAACTTGAAATTATAATACGTTGCAATTAGAGATGGCATCGCAAATAGGAAGCTGACTGTGTGTCTTGAAACGAGATGGAAATTATACATAAGTAAGCAAATTCACTAAATGTTAATCAATAAAATTATAAATATTTTAGTAAATTCACTCACTTTTGTAATTTTCACCAAGAGATTCACTTGTGAGATGGATAATCGTACCCGAAGATTGTGTTTCGAAATTTACTGAAAATCCGTAGTTTATGTGCAGTAAGATAGATTTCAGTACTGACAGTAAATTTTCAAATACACAATCCATATATAGAAAGTTGTAAGATTATTAAAATGATTCGTTCGACAAGAGAGAAATATTTATTATATATCGTAGATGAAATCATTGCAATTGTTATGGATGATCGCAGAGATACTTCGTTTGTTATAACATTCAAGATCGATTTTCAAAGTGAGAACAGATTAAGAGACAAAAGGGGTATTTTCAACGAGAGTATGTCCCTTTTAACTCTTGGTCTTTTAAGAACTTCGATCGAGAGCTTCCATCTGCCTGTCAAAATCGTACCGTGTAAATTCGCCTTAAACATCAACGATCCTACGTCTCCCAGCGTCAGGACCCTCGTCGCGGCCGTCAACTAGCAGCAGCGAGCGAGACGGTGGCAACGGAAAGGACAGGGATGAGGAGGAGGGGGAGGATGAGGAAAGGGGGGATACGACAATGCCCCACCCCGGTTTCTGGTATCGATCTGCCGCAACGAAAGTCGAGATACCAACGTTGGAAGTATCAGCCGGATAAGTCCGAATTATATCGGACCGATATATATATATATATATATGTGTGTGTGTGTGTATGTATGTATATATAAATGCGTATACACATACGTGCCTATATATCCCTCCGCGTGTAATATGGCCGCGTGTATGGCCATGCTGTGGGTCCTTCCAGCTGCTACCTGACTCAACGAAGGCCAACCCGGTCTCGCTGAACAACTTTTGTTTCGAAAATGTCGGTTGCCCGCGCTCCTCTCTCGGACCGATGTTACCGAGAGCCGAGCTGAGCCGAGTCGAAAACGATCGCGTTATCGCCACGCCGGAAATTATTCCCGCCGGTAGATCGACGAGCGCGCGTCGCGTTCGCAGAGCGTCGCGTCGTAGCGTTCGCCGTCCGGCGTGGAACGCAGTCGGAAGGAAGCGGTTACGAAGCGATGACTGGCTTGGTGCAAGTTCGTGATGTGCGCGTGTTCGCGACGTTATAGATCTTGTTAACTGCTGCGCGAAAAAATCAATTGAAGGCAATGTTTTGAAATTCGAGATAGGTTTGTTTTCTGTAATTGAACTAGGACTTAAAGTGAAGTAGATATATATTTGATATTTGATGAAAGTGAGAAAGAAAGTGTCTAGTACAGAATTAAAAAAAAACTTATTAAGGGAGTTATATAAAAATTCGATGTATCATATGGTGAACAAAGATGATTTTATTATAGAAATTCGTTTAATATAATTTCACTACGATAATATCACGATTAATATATAATAACGTTGTTAAAATTCGCGCCTACGCGTAATAATCGAAAAGATCTCGGGGAAAAGTTTTTCTCACCGTGTTATTTCATATCGAGAACTCGTTTATGACGGTGCCAAATTAAATCAACTGAATTCTGACGGAGTATAACGTACTATAAATATATATTACGCGACACGCGCACTTGAACACACACACACACACACACATCGGAATAACGCAACGCTTTATCGTTTACATGGAAATCGTGAAAGTTCTCCATGCTATCACACAGGCAACGGATCCAACGGATTGAAGCCGTAGGATCGCATTATAGCTTGCTGAATCTCTCTCGAGTGTTCGGTGGACCGTTGGTTTTCGCAATTCCGCGATAATTTGTAAAGGATTGAAAAGCCGACGATGCGTGCGCGCGTTCGCTCGCTCGCGCCGTTAAAAACCATTGAAAGCATCGAGACCATTGAAACGTGATCTCCGCCGGCTGAGAGGCAGGCAGCATGCAAAGCCGACAGCTGCAGGAGTGCTCTCCGTAGCAGGTATGATGTAGGCAGGAGGCATGATGCGAAATTATGGCACCGATATGCGCTCGCGTGCATTCATACATCCATACACACACATATATATATATATATATATATACATATACGAGCAATGCATAACCCCTTCGACTGTGTGTGTGCGTGAACGCGAGACCCACATCGTACGTACCACGTGCGCATGAAAAATCGCGCTTTGCGGAGGGCAATCCGCTCTCGCGAGCCACCGTAACGCGGACCGACGACGGTGCAATTTCATCGCGCGCACATTGTTGCAGCACGCTAAGCGCGCGAAAAAGTAAAATAAACGCTGGCGATGTATCAACGCCCACCGTCGCCCCTCCCCTCCCTGCGATAAAGGTGGACCGATTATACGGGTCGTTCCAGAGACGGTAGTCGCGACAGATACGCTCGAGAAGAAGGAAACGAGCGTGTTGGTTGTTTTACTTTTTCATGCGCGCGTCGAGTATGTCGCATATGTTTTCCGGGAATATTTCTGAAAAGTCGGGTTTGATGAGGCCGAAGATAGATAGGAAAGATGATAATGAAGGATCGATTGTTTTATTCACATATCAGTCGTTAAGCGATTATTCATTATCGGATTGGCAAAATCAAAGAGACGTCAGCTGTGTCGTAGCATAATGCGAAAGTGCAAGATGACGCAGAGTTAATGATACTACTAGCATCGACATCAATATATTACCAATTACAACGTAGAACTAACCGTTCACGCTTGCGTGCTTTTAAACACTCCGCATGCGTAGGTCACGTGGAATTCTAAGAAAATAAATCTTACATGCTTCCTTATAAATAATCCAGTTTTTGCATCTTCCAAAATTTATTATCTGGATATAATAAATAATTTTATTATACAAATAAAAGTCATAAATTCTATTCATAATAAATTTATTTAATTACTTTATTATAAATATCTAATTATAAATTATTCTTTAAATGCTTTTTCAGTACGATGTACTTAGTTTTTCTTTTCGATCCTTTTTTCATTGTTTATATTTGGTTTTATTAATAAAGATTACTTAATATCGTTATGTTTCTTAATCATTAATGACATTTTAATTGAAAAAAAATTATATATAATACGTTCATTTTTATAAAAGTAATAAGTCAATTAAGTCGAATATGCTAGTGCGTTGTTTCCGTGGCATTTAAGGATTAAATTTAATCAGCAATCACGTGGAGAAAATAAAAGGGCTTATTTTTTCACATACAGTGACAAATCGGAAAACACATGTCTCATGCGAAGAACTTCAGTTTCGATTCCCTTATCTTCTCATGTCAAGCAAAGATACAAAAAGTATCAAAGTGAAAAATTTCGATATTCGTTCCCAGCCTCCCAACTCCTCCGTAATCTTTCAATTTCGCAAAGATAATATATTAATGTGACGATAAATTTTTGAAATTGAACTCGTTCAGTTCCGAGTCCCCGCAATTTTCACCGTCCTACTTCAGTGACGCGACGCGCTGCGTCATCGCTCGTGGAAACAATATTGACGCGCACGCGCTCATGTGCATAGCTCCCGCTCTCATCTGCACTTATCAGTTAACACATTCCTTGATTAAACGAGGCGGTCGCCCTGACGTTAGGGAAAACGAGTAACCGAGGCGGCGATGAGCAGAGCTCGGATCGTTCGCGTGCACTAATACGCACGCCTACACGTATTACAGTGTAATTGCACGGCTGTATAATTATTGAGCTCCATCCGCGCGTTCACGTTTTCGCTAAACGTCTTTAACAATGCAAGTATAATTTTAATTTTTTTCGTTCACGGAGGAAAAGGAAGAAAAAATATAATTTCCTAAAGCAGGTGTCTCGCGTTAATGCGAGCCACGTGTTTGACACATTCGACATCACATATGCGCGACAACTTGATTCCTGTGACCGAAGTCCCGCGTGAACTGTAGAAGCTTCGATTCAAGTTCTCAATATCTTCTTTTAAAAATAGAAAAGTATAATATAATCGAGAATCGAGACGCATTTCAATAACAATCGATTTTTTTCTCTTTCTTTAACTGTAGTGTTTGCAGAAAACCTCGTACACACTTTTTCATGAAGAAATCGGCTTCTGTCAAAAGTTCTGACTAAATTTTTTATGCACGATTGCTTTTATAATGCTGATTAAAAATTTCAATAACTATGATCTCAGAAAAGCTTAGCTTTTACGACTACTAATTAATGATCGGATATATATAATAATAGAGATCATTTAAAAAATTATTAGTTTATCTTAATTTTTAAGACTAGGCTCTTTTAAGTTTTGCTTTGTTGAGAAAGTTCGAAAGAAGGCTGGAAGGTTGCAGGAAGGATATAAAAAAGCACCAAAAAAATTAATGATCTCATGTAGAACAAAATATGATTTTTATAAAATACACAGTTTTTTAAACAATTTATAAATGGACCTTTTTTTGTACTTTATGAGCAGTTGTTAAGTGTGACACTCTACGCTTCATGTAGATCCTGTACGTTAGCCGTCTGGTGCTTAAACATTGTTTGCGAAGTAGTTACGTCTGCTACATATAATATCGAGAGAAGTTGGTCGAACTCACACCCGAACTTTCCACACAATGCGTGACTTTAACATGTACGCGACTACAATCGACATTTTACTCGACTCTCTCGAGTGCAATCGGGAACAATAATAGCATCCCGCTGTGATACTAATCGGTACAAGGAAAGAACTTTTGATAAAAATCAATGTAATGGCGTTCGCCAATTCTTTCGCGCTTTTTGCGATATTAGAGTACAATACGGCAAAAAGTAAATTGTATACAAGAGTATTTAAATATACTTTATCTTATCCCATTTTACGTTTAAGAAAAATGTTTTCGTTAAAAGTGTAACTCTTTACATTTGCATTTTTTTTTTCTAGCAATAGTTATAATATTATTTCTGTCAAAACGATAAAACTATAAATTTTAATAAAAACACGTGTCTACTATATCTCTGCACGGAGAACTGCTGAAGCACGTGTTTTACTCTTTTTCTCATAGGTGAGTCTGCGACGTCATTAAATTCGCGAACAGAAGCGAAATTGCAATAAACCGAATTCCTCCTCGCCTTAATTAGTTGGCCGGCGAAAGTTTCCGAAGGCTCGTGAAACGCGCGACTGTACCTCAGAATAGAGATTGTACATCGTCAAACATTCCTCGTCGTGGTTTTACACTTCGATGAAAAGTTTTATTCGTAATATATGTACATCGCAGTTTTCATTTTTTTTTTTTAAAGAGAAAATTCATCGGTAAACGGGATAACGAATCATCTTACAGGAACTCGTCGATCTATATAGGCTTATTACAGGGAGAGGCCTTGAATACATGTTCCCCTCTATGGAGATCAGATCGCGCGAGAGCGACTCCCTTTGTCTTTTCCGCTCTACGAAGAAAGGATTCCGCGTAATCGGTCGAACATATTTCAGACGTGACGCAATCGGTTACCTGGCGGCATCGAGAACGATCGAGCGCGAACATCCACAAAATTCATCTTTAACCTCTCGAATTCGATTTTGATGAGTAGGCATTCTCAAGATTGAAATGGCGGATTCTCACTTCGTTCAATGTAATCCAGCTGTACTTTGAAGTATCGATTTCGATTCATAGCATGAAGGGGACGAAGTTATACGTTAATCCTTGAGCGATCATTCCTTTTTTCGAGAAATCATTTCTCATTTTTCTCTATATTTATCTATACATGATATATATATATATATATATATATATATATATATATATATATATATATATCGTACATCTGCGCTGAAAAGAGTCTGGTCGCATTGGAATTCTGGACATGGAAAATGGACAAATTAGAATTTTCTAGTTTATCCATCTGTTACAATTTTAATTAAAATAATCAGAATTCTGATTAATATGATCAGAATCTTCTAGTTCATTCATTTTTAACCAGAGATTTTTCCCATTACGTTACATATTATTTATTTTTAAGTTTAGAGTATATATTTTTGCTTATCTTTCTTATTACGATACATTAAAGTATATCGTTATTACTCTTCCTTTCGTCTCGATGGAGTATAATTATTAACGTTGATAGCGCGGCTGTTTCTTCGTTCGCAGGCAATGCAAATACAAACGATATTTGCAACCGCTGAATAATCATTAGTATTGGTTTATGAATACTAAGAATTTCATGTATATCAAGAATTGCGATTCCCAGCGGCGTCGGTCTATCGCGTTTGTGCTCACACCAACTCTAGTTCGAGCCGATGATCGATCGTTCCGTCGAACAAGTGGATACGTCTCGACGATTCCGTGGAGAATGAAAGAGAGAATAATATAAAAGAAGATAAGAGCGAGGAAGAGAAAGGTCGAGAGGATGACGGGAGTAGGATGAGGAGAGCGAAAGGGCAGCCGGGAGGCTGATTTATGGGCTACGGCACTGCGAGGCGTTTTCGCTGCGTAACTTCCGCCAATTTCATTTCGTCTCACCGCGGCGGGGGAGTTTGGTTTCCGGTTTCTAACCAAATGGCCAACTGCAACTTGCCATGCTGTTATTACCCCAGTGCAATGTTACCTACTAATGTTTCCTTGCGAAATATTCCGTAACAAAGTATCGAGACGCGCGAATCAATGTATTTATAGGACCAAGTTAGTGTTTGGTTTTTAAACGAGATTGCCTGATCGACGAGATTAAACTGAGAAGAGTTGCAACAATTATAGACTGAAAAGATTTAATGTAATTAAATAATTATTTATAACAATGGAATTTATTATATATATATATTTTTTTTTGTTTCTTACAAGCAGAAAGTTCAAAATATCTCTTTACAATCCTCACGTCAGAAGGTAAACAAATATTCAGTTATAGGTATAAAAATTTGATAAAAAGCGAATTTCAATCGTATTGATATTGACACTTTTTGTTATTTTTTTCTATCTACGACTAGCTCTTGTTGGTCTTTTGTTTGCTAGTTGACTTTTTAATCTTCCCGCCTCTTTCAATACCTCGAAAAAAAAAATCTGTATTTTCTCATCGACAGGATGATTGTTACTATCGATGAGTCGCGAGTCGAATGCGAGAACTTACAGCGAGCGAGGATTACCGTAGAAGCGAATCGTAACTTGGCAAAATCTAGGCCGTGCGACTCTGAGAACTGGAACGTGCGTGCAGGTGCGAGAGATCGAGAGAGACGCATAATTTTCCTTCTCGAACCTGCCTCTCTCGTTACACCTGGACGAATGAGTTTAAACTATAAAACGTTACGGTCTCCAATCAAGTACGATGATTCTTCATCATCAGCAACAACGCTGCTGTATCCCAGAGTAGTTACTTTTAAAAGGATCAAAGAGGAAACACTTACTTTGTAAAAACATAATTCGCATAATTTGACAGTGGGACGATCAAGAATCGTAAAGTGGCATTTTATCGTTGCATTAATAATTTGATTCACATAATTTATGGGATGTAAAACGGTGCGTTTAATATCCCTAACTAATTATATTTATTGTTGGATGATATTAATTGCTTTTGCTGCCTGTCAAGCGTATTGGCACATATTTTCTTGTAAATGGAAAAAAAAAATGTTACGAGTAGATCAATGTGCAATTTGATTTTTAGAGGCTATTATTTTTTATTACGAGCAAGTTAATCTTCGTTTCAATGGAACGAACTTGCTCGAGGAAAATGCTCGTACATCGATTATATATTGCGACAGGTATAAACGCGTTGCGTCGCGGTGCTTCGCGAAAATTGTCGATTAAAACTTTGAGGTCGGCCATTAGCCTTCACCCACATTACTCAATCGTAACCATTGCGCGATTGCGTCAACTGCGTTCTCCAGTCGGTTCGTCGCGACTGCATGACGTATCGAAGGTGTTGCTCGCGAAATTAATTCATACATTAATTATCAAGAGTACTTAAGTCTCCCTCTTCTTCGATATACATCATATACATCATATACGCGGCCCGTATATTATTCTGCGCGATCGCTACCGCGCGAACTGCATTTTCAAGCAGCGCTGCGATTTCATATGCAGAGCGCCTAGCAAGAAAAAGAAGACAGCGAGTCACAGTTATAAATTTTACAGAGACGGATAATAAAAAAGAAGTCACACACTCGAGCAAAAAAGTGAATAAAGTTTACGGTTAAACATAGTATTATATGGTAATAGGTATATTTGATAAATGGAAAAGATGTACGTTCTTGATAACTTATTTTGTTTCTTCCGAAATTTACATTAATTTACATTTGCTATTTTTATTATAATTTTCGAGATTTTATTGTCTTTCACATTTTTGTTACGCTGCTTATTTCATTACTTATTTTATTATTCAAATTAAATATTGCGGTAATTACAGAAATATGCACTTTTTAGTATTAATATGAGATAAAGCGTAACGGTAGCGAGATGACGGGACCGTACTATAACATTTCCGCTAACACGAATAGCATTTGGAATAGAATATTATACAACACGGGAAAAGATCCTCGTAATACTTTTTGCATAATTCTCTCTAGCCAACAACGAAAAGCTTTTTAACGAAATCTCGAAAATACTGATGATCCATTATTACATTAATGCATCGAGAAAAAAGATACGTGGTCACCGTTGGACATTGCATTAGAGATGTTTCGTGTGGAATAAAATTGCGCGCATTAACATGACTGTTTAACTACATCGGTAATGACAGCCAATGCGACAAAGGGAAAAGCGGAGCGCATTGTCGTTACATAATTAAAGGAACAGAATATTTCGTGGAAATGTATTGTGAGTGTAGTATTGCGCGGGAACTTTCAGGTGCAATTAACAGGATCTCGTAATTGATATCAGGCAATTTGATATTCTCACTCCGATCGGAAAAATCGTACCGAACAATGATATCCTTTCCTGCATTAATTCTTATCGCTATTACGAATTATCCAATTATTAATTGTTCCGATAATTCAATGTTTATATGCTCCAAAAGTGTCGGACATGTGTACAATACGACAATTTGTCACGAGTCATCATTTTTATTTTTAAAACTTTATTTACGAAACATATTTATCCATTTCTTTACTTACATCAATATTTATTTTGCAATGTTGACGAGACACATGTAATTTGAATCGCATTATAAGCGGATTTTAATTCGAACAATGCATCGCGTTATATTGTCATATTTAAATTTAATTTATAAAAAGCCACTGTAAGATTCATTTTGAAAGAATTAATGACAACCACCGAATATTAATATACCGCATCGATATTAATATACGAATATATCGTTGCTAATTGCAAAAGTTTTAATAACAATGTTTCAAATGTTACTAAAGACACGAATTTAACGCACTCTTGATTTATTTACGCATTTCGAAAAATAATCTTTTAAGCTTCTAAGGACTATACCCGTTCATTGAGATACGCCGAAAGTCTCTCATCTGCATTTTTTTTTTCATTTTTTTCATTCACACAGAAGCTATCGCTACCTTAAAATTTCTATTAAATAAAAAAAATCGACTAAAACACAAACTCTCACCGAAATCCATCATTGAAAATTTTGGCGCGGCGAAGTGGATTGTTGTGGATTGTCCTGCCAAAAGATTTTTCGAAAATGCATCGTAGTCTTCCGATGACGAAAATGTGATGTTACACATCGCGGGACTAAAGAAATCACGCTCGCACGTCAAATCGCGGATCGAAATTGCCACTCTCAGGGAAGACACTGACCCAGATATCGACGTACATGGGGAAGGTCGTATGTAAACATACGTATATGTCAGACCTATATATACGTGTACATAGATCGACGTGTTCGTACGTACATACTCTCGAGTGAATAATACCCGAGCGCGGCGCGTGCACGCGTGCGTCGTATATATACGCACACACACGCACACATGCGCGTGCACGGGTAGTATATAAAATAGAGGTTTACGTATTTTCTTCACCCCATGCTCACGAGAGCTCGCGTGTGCGTCGCGCTCGTTTATGTGCACGCCGATAATGGCAATGTACGCGCACGTCGTGCAATACGTATCGCGAACTGTTTGCCACGTTGATTAACCGCGCGATAGAAACCTTTGAACAGGGGCGAAATTAAATTTGGTCGCGCGCCCGTGAGTAAAGGGATACATCAATGAATGTCTTTAGTAAAAAAAAAAAAAAAAGTGATCGAAGTAGCGAAGTATGAATACATCGATATATTGTTTCATCGAAAGTTTCAAGGAAACGAATAAAAAAGGAACTCAATAAGTTAATAAAGTATAAAGACTGGATTAATAAAGTTGTGCGATGATTATTTTGCGATATATTGTAAATAAAACATCGGACAATCTGTAGGATTGTTCAATAAATTACAATAAATTAATTTAATAATATTTGTGACTCTACCAAGAATAAATTCATTATAAGTAAAACGCGTATGTAAATCTCCGCGGTTATTGGCGTGTAAATTACATATTTATAAGGCGATAAGATATAATTCGCAAACAATTGGAACGTGTTTATCAAATGAAGTTAACTGAAGACATCTTGACTTTGGATTTGTTATTTCTTTAATGCGATAATTGATGAGCTCGAGTACAAACTAAAATGAATATTGAGGAGAGAATTGGATTAGAAATGTTCCCCCGGTCATTTTTAGAATTAATGTAACAGTATGTTATTAAAAAAAATATACTCATAAATGTCTTTCAACTCGCTTTTGAATTTTGGACTATTATTACTTTTTATTTACATTACAAAATTTATAAAACGATTGAAGAAAATCTTGCGCATCACCAGCGATAAAGATAAAGTTGTCTGACATATTCTATATTCACGTTTATATAGATATTTACATAGCAATGGCATATGTGCGTGTTCGCGTGTATGCGTCAGCGCGTAAAAACGTAGTGCTTGTGAATGAAACTGTAGTAGTGCGTACGTAAAGTTATATCGATGACTCAGTCAGTCCCGCTGACTCGTTACAACTCGCGCAATTTACAAGCACTTTCTCAAGGGATCGTTGAACTCCATCGAGCACTGTCTCTTTCCGAGGTTTTTTTTCGTCAGTCATCGTTAAGGTAGATTAGATCAATGTAGAAGTTAACGTCAATCATATATCGTAATTAGCGTGTAAGATTCTTGAAAAATCACGGACCTGGAACAGACTTGGGATAGTTGAAAAATGACTTGAAAAAAAAAAAAGAATTTATAATGGATACTGTGTTTGGTTATATTTATTAAATTATTTACTGCCTTAATCCATATGTTACATATTGCAATTTGCATTATTCCCTTTAGCGTAATTATTAGAAATACAGGAGTTGGAAATACGTGTTTCTGCATTAATCCATCGAGGTTATAATGATTGCATTCAGTATGTATATTCAAGAATAGATTCGTGGTTCTTCATTTTGGGCATAACAATTGGTTATACATGAATAAATGAACTGTGGGCAAGATGTATCATGATGGCCACGATAATCAATGGTTGTGGTTGATGGTATTCTACTGTCTGTATCAACAGTTAACAGCGGCAAAATGGCTATTTCATGTTCCCGTTCGTCGTTGCGTACCGATCTATAATTTAACAAAATGCACCGTTCGAAATAATCGATTGCTGAAGATAATTATTATATTATTCCACACTTATACACTCACAAATAAATATGGGTATGTAATCGTATGGGTCGTGTAATCGTGTTCCGCTTTGACGAGCATCGACGAAGCGCGTAAAGGCGTGTTCTTAATTATACAGCAGTGTGATAGAAAATTGTGTAATATCTCTTTTTTTTTTCCATTATTGATACAGTCGATCATGTCTTATCGCGTCACGTCTCTTTCCGTTTGAGATAAAATGAAGTAAATTGTGTTGTCGGATCTACGACCGCAACAACGCGATAATGAAATCGGTATAATTTACAATTCATACTTTATAATTCCGTTTTTACGGGGCACAAAAGTGAGCGGTAAAAGATTAATATGCTGACGCTTTGCGTCGCGGTATTGCCAATAAAAGTTATTGTTATTGCGAACGATGCTGCTAATTTAAATATCCGCGCGCGCGAGTGCGCGCATGTTACGTACGTACGTCATATATATGCGTGTGTGTATGTGTGTGTGTGTGTGTGTGTGTGTGTGTGCACGCGCGATTGACGTTTGGATGACGGACGTCACGTTATTCATGAATTATGGATACAATTGAAGCGCTTGATATCGCTGAAACATCGCGGTGTGGCTTTTCCACCACGTTTATACGCGAGAGATGCCTCTCCCCGCTCGGCTGTGTGCTAGGTCGAGACTTTTTGGCTGTTATCAACGCTAGCAGATAAGAGCCTTCCTTGTTAATTAATGAATTAATGCCCGGGCTGATAAAATCGGTCGAGGTCGAGCAAACCATTGAGTCCCGGACTCTTTAATCCGCGTCACCGAGGGCAAATCACCTTCCGCATAATGAAAAAACTAAAGGTCGTGTCAGAGTGCACGTAATTAATTGCACAACAGATTATTGATTATTCGTAGACGTGTTGAGAAAGTTGAAGCGCGCAAATGATATAAGATAGTGGCAAACTCTTGCCACTAATGACGTGGTTTTTTTCTCAACGATTCTTTTTCTGCGATCACGAGGGAAAGATATAGTACAGTCGTAGAGACGATATTTATTTGTAGATAAACATTTACGTAACTTTGTTTATGTCTATTCTACAAGGATCGCAAGTCGTAAGAAATTGACCAATCACAGTTAAGTGTGAGAAGAATAATAGACTATGATTGGTCAATTTTTTACGGCTTAGGCTTATCGCTTACGATTCTATTGTAGAACAGATCTTAGGTCAATTCTACAATAGATATTTAAACTGTAAGCCTTAAAGATAAATATATATAAACTTAAAGATAAATATATATTTGGATTATGTGACAAAATACAACGTTATAATTCTTTAATTAATAGTTTGCGATATCATTTAGATTTTATTGCATAAATATGTAATGTTTTTTTTCTACTGTTTTAGCGTCAAATATATTTTTTCACTATTTTCCGCATATTTTACGTACATCGACAAGCAACACAGAGGAAAGAACTTTGGCAGGAAGTTAATATAGCCGGGAATGTGAAGTTTGCGAGATTCCGAGGTATTTCTTGTTCGAGTTTGTAGAGAACACCATCCTGCTCATATAATTATGTTACGCAAGGATGTTACATCGTCGTCTTGCCGTCTCCAGGTCTTATTGTGAGTGGTAATTTGGTTTATGGGGCAACACACATTTGGATTGTATCCAGAACGCGGTTAGTGGACTTCGTACTTCACGAAGACCTATTTTCTCCGGTGGACTTGTTGAGCGATATCAATGTTAATGCATGCGCATTTTTTTTTAGAAGAAACTTCCTTAAAAATACGAGAGCGTACAGTATTACTATATTCGTTTTATCTTTTCACAATTGTTAAAAAAAATGTTATTATTAACTTTTAAACATCTTTTCGGTTTGATGCACCAACTTTTTCTATTCCTTACAACTATTTTATTCATAAAGATACATACATTTACTTGGTATCGTTTCGAAAAAAATTGTTTATTTTTTTATAAGCAATTAAAGTTATAAGCAATTGAATTGGATTAGATATGTTATACCCAAGGATTTTTCCCAAAAAGGGGCGTTTAAGGGTTCATCATGTACGTTATATCATAGATTTTGCACGTGTAAAAAAATTAGATGGAAATCATACAAAACCAGAACTCAACGCTAATAATCTATGTGTGATGATGATTGTTTTATTAAAAAAAAAAAATAAAAGCCATGTTATTTTGAAATCGCAGAAATAGTACATGCGGACGATGGGATATTGCACGTAAGTTTCGCGAGTGATTCGTAAAAATCTGGAAATGCTAGGTGTTTAAAGGGACACAGCTGTATCGTTACTCCGTAGCGGAGAATGCCGCCATATACGATTGTCTCGGTTAGATACACACGTTTGCGATATCCATCGTATCGATCATAATTTCTATCGAAACGCAGAGTGGATGCGCGACCGAATAGCGACTTCGCAACGGCGAGGCAGGCAACGCTAACATTGACTCGGCATTCATGCATTAGCGTACGCCAATGTAAACGCTTTGCTACATTCATGTGTTTCCTTTCCCGCGGCAAACGCGATCGATGGCAAATATTACTTTGGTCAATTCCAGCCGGCAGTCTATTTACTTGTTTGTGGTATCACTTTGCTGCGCCGATAGGGAAAAGTCGAGAGAGCGAGAGAAATAGCGAAGCGAATAGGAGAGAGGAGGGGCGGAGGAGGGGCGGATGCGAATACCGATACGCGGATGTGATTCCACGGTTTATATGCACGATGCGTTTTCGTGCATCGACTAGCGCACGCGCGTAGTTACGAATACCAGATTCACTCACTTATCTCTCCCAACGAACCTTTCGGCTAGTTAACTGTTACGATATGTGTAATGATGATGAATGATTCGGAATTAGTCTCAATTTCGTACTACTCTGAATTATGACTGTCGTTACGAAGGCTGTCGTTATCGAGAGAGGAGTGTTTTCATTTATATTTCATTACTATCAACTGCTATTTCGTTATCTGTAAATAAAAAGAAGAAACGATCTTTATAGTGGTAATTAGATTTATTTATAAATATGTATTTTTACATAGATAGATTTCGACACATTTGACATTTCTAGGAAATTATCTCCCTCTCGATAGATCTCGATTAGCAGTATTTTTAATTAATCCTCTGAACGATTTGAGTATCGCCTTTTCATTCATAAACATCACCAAATGAAGATTTCTAGAACTGACAAAATGTGTTTTCAACTACTGAATTTTTATATATCTATATAAAATATAAATCTGTATCAACCATGAACATTAATTTAGTTACTAGCATTATCCGTTAATCGCATTATTATACATATAATGTAATCCAAAGAGAGAGAGAGAGCTCTTTTTTCCATTTATAATAATTGCTAGTTTTACAACACACACAAAGTTTGCAAAACTTTTCTGAAATCATTGCGGCCCCTGCATTTCGATAAAGTCAATTCACAAACATGGATTACACGTGAATTTGAGAAAACTGAAGTAACTCGCTCTAAAAGCGGAAAGTTTGTTTTACCATTGTCGATTCTATCAGATCGTTCATGCGTGGATGCGCAATAACGAAGCGTCCATCCTCAATTCATGAGAAAACGCGCACCGATGAGATTATTCGCTGGTGATTACACATGTTCGCATCTTAATAATCCTCGTTTGGCCGGTTGATATAAGAACATATCTACCTAGAGTGTTCGACGTTGTTATTAACGATGCGATGTATTTCTATGTTTCAGGTGCGAGGTGGAGTCTCGCGGAGCCGGCTTCTACTATGAGTTGAAGCTTCGTAATTAATCGTGAGTACACGAATACCTCGTATACTTGTGTATGTGCGCACGTATATGGCGAACGAGTGCCGTGCGTTATAACGAGAGTGCCGCGAAATGATCGTTAAGCGATGCCGGTACGCACGTACCGTGCATATGTAATGTCTCCCAAATTGCGAATTTAATATCGCCGGGTTTTATTGCCTCGCCGCTCTCGCTTCCTTCATCCTGTAATTTACGTTCGACAATTACGATTATATTAATCGTGGCGCTCTCGTGTCTCATTAATCGCGTCTCATTAATCGCGTCTTCTTCCATCGTGAGGTAGGAGAAAGTCGAATAGCCAGCGGCAATTTTCGTAAGCGTACGTACACGAGCGTTTCGATGTGTCCGATCATTGATCTTTTTCTCTACGTAACGATCGGTAGATGCGTCAAGAATACGGGTTGCATTAATATTTCACTATCGGATTTTCTATTTTTTCATCGCAAGCGTTATGTAGGAACTTTGTGTACATATATATGTGCGTGCGTGCGTGTATGTGTGTGTGCCATGTGTCATATTAAACTTTTTTTAAATGTTTCATAAAATAGCACTTCTTCGAACTTCCTATATGACTATAGAACACCGTATAAAATGCATCAAACACGTGTCATAACAAAAACAAAAAGAATGAGAGAGGAGAGGAGAAAGAGAGAAAGATTGGAACAGAAGAGAGAGAGAGAGAGAGAGAGAATGCAAACTCCATTCTATAAAGTACTCTTCATATTCTTTTTAAGTTTATAAATCAAATGAAAAGTTTTAAGATATTATTTTTTCATAACATACGGATTATTACGGATATGTAAGGTCATTACGTTTTATTAAACATTAATTTCTATCATTGTATTTCAATGGATTTCATTATTGAATAAAAATGTTTAATAATCGTCTTGCGATATTTCGAGCATTTCGTTCAGCTCGAGAGTTTCTCCAGCTCGCCCACAGCTCTCTGCTACAGTCCGATCGGGTCTGCATTTATTCGCTGAATAAAGTGCTGTTTGAGCGTTAATATGACTTCATTCCGCAATCGATTTGAATTCGATTCACCGCGAATGAGGGCGGCGGCGGCGATTTCCATCGTGGGCGTCGCGGCATTCTCGAAAGGGATTACGGGCGCTCGGCCCGGCGCATTTCTTCGTATCGATCGCCGTCGCGAATACTCCCACATAATTCGCTTATTACAGCTTCCGCGTATCTCTGCGTTTTCCCCACGGCATAGCCGAGTTCGCGGAAAAAGTATGCGCGCTTGGTTGGGAGGAACACCTTCTCGTGTTCGTGCTCGCTCGCTCGCTCGCTCGCACGCCACGTTTCTTGTTTCTCATGTTACGCGCTACGAGCATCGCCGCTATAATTGCAGCCGATGCGACGTATGTACGCTAGCATGACGCCCGGTCGCCTCGTTGCGTACGCGCGCTCTCGTATTGGTGCACGGATGTGCATGTGCATCTGCGTGTGTATTTGGCGGACGCGTGGGGAAGTCCCCGTTAACGGCGCTGTAGCGCGTTCGTGCAACCGTTGTATTTGCGCTCCGATTTGAGAGAGATAGACCGAAGGTGGGAGAGAGAAAGAGAGAGAGAAACTACTCCGGTGGTGCCCAATAGAGAAAGGGAGAGAAATATCGGCGGTTGTTCGAGAGAGAGAGAGAGAGATTGAGAGCGAGAGCGACACACAGAGTAGTCGAGGGATGGTTTTGCTCTGCTGGCTCTGTATTGATTGCTGTGCTGCTCCTCCACCTCCGCCATCTCTTGCGACGATCTCTCTCTCTCTCTCTCTCTCTCTCTCTCTCTCTCTCATCTCTACTCACTCCTATCCCGCGATCCCTGCCGCCCGCACACCAACGTGGCCGCCCGTAATGTCGGTTCGCTCTCTGCGAAACCATCAAGATCCGAGGTCCTCGTTGCGCCACGTATCTCTTCCCTCGAAACGCCCCGACGAGAGAAGAGTCCGCCTGTAATTGACGCAGATAGGAGTGCCATCTGCTGCGGCACGAACGGTCGGGGAGAGGACGGAGAACGCGCGTAATGTCCGCCGTTCTCGGCGACGTGTTCCATGTAAGGATTCATTGAATGAGAAACTAAGCTGCGCGAGCGAGACGAGCGAGCGGACGAGAGCCACTCTTCGTGACGAGACTAAAGGCTTGCGTGCTCTGTCTCGCAAACTGATCGCAACGTTGCAGTTGTCCAGACGAGTCGAGGATATCGTCGCGTTTTACCGAATCTGTTTACTAATTATCGAGCTGTTTCGATTTCAAATGTGCCTTCGTCAAATTTGAAATTTCACTGTTTTCACGGTTCGCATCGATCTTCTCAATGTTGTATTAATTACAATGTTATCCACATCCTACCGAGCTATTAGAATCGCGCTATTACGTTTTATACACATCAACTTGCAATTTTATGTATCATGGTTTTATGCGTTTCACTTTATTGTTTCGCGTTTATCTCCCTGGTGAGCTTTTCGAAGCGAACATTCTGGTTCGTCAAATATTATTATATTCACGTACATCTGGTTTCATTACGGCAATTAACAATTTACGGGATAGCGATGGACTTGTTGCAAATTGGCGTTCTATTTAAATTCGCTAATTACTGTTACGACATAACGATGATACGCTCGCTTCAGGATGAAACATTCATGTTGCAAGGTCCGCGTGGCTGTATGTTTTTCCTTCGAGCACAGGGGAATGGAATCGGGTATAATTAACGTATATGGAAGTATTATCTGATGCGGCACAGTGACATCGATGCAACGCTCGTAATTATATATCTCCCCTCCAGCGTTGTCGTGAATACAGAAATGGGTTTACGTAAAAATATTAAGCCAAAGTTTATTAAGCTGTAGTTGACTACGAGAGAGAGAGAGAGAGAGATTGCCGGTATATATAGTAATCATACCTAGCTTTGCTTCGAAGAGCATGGTTATCGTATAATCTCACGCATTTTTCTATCTCTCTGATGTGGCGAAATAGGAAAACATTAGACACAGATACCACATCCTGCATTACATTATTAATAAGAATGAACACATGCGAATATATCATTAGGCTGCATTAGCAGTCGGGTAGAATTTTTTATTAACCTTCAACTACAGCTATGAAAACTGCACTTAATCGTTTTCTTTGAAGTACTGAATGCAAATGAACCTCTGCCTTATGGCGATTGACAGAGGAAGGCTCAAAGTTTTTTTTACCTGCAGTAACTTCATAATACCAATTGTACCAATTGTACAACCGTCTAAAAATTTCGCTTCTAAATGATATCCACTGCTGTAATCGAGGATTAATGATACCATGCTGCTTTTTCTCCCAAATGCTCTTTTTCGTGAAAAATAAAAAAAAAATGTTGAGGTAACGTGCTTTCTGAATAAACTGATTTATTCGCTATCTCAATTTAAGCCGATGCGAGATATTCACGGATTAATAATAAGGTCGAGATATCCGAAGCGCGGAGGAAAGCGGAGGAAAGCGGAGGAAGCGCAAGAATAAACGCAATAAGTTGAAGTCGAACGCGCATTGTCGGCGCAAGGGCGTCGCATTTCGCGAACAAACGGCGCGTTTTCTTCCTCGTCACCGGGCTCTTTTCTCTACCACGACAACGACCGTGTTCCAGCCTGGCACCCGAGCTTTTCCCGGCCGAAGGAAAGGAGCGTAATACCGGTCGAGAAATCGATGGTCGTCCGTGTCTTCCTTTTGCTCTCGGTTCGTTCGCCGCCCCCACGTTCCCTTGCCTTAAGGCGTCCACCTCTCTTCTCGCGCACCTCCCTTCGCCCTCGTTCCTCGCCCTTCTCTTCCTCACCAATTTACGAGCATCTCGAAGTATGCCCGCTATAGCTGAAAACCGGGTGGCGTCGCGAGCTCGCCCGGATATTCCGAACACCGTACGGATGACGACGACGATGTCGAATCTCGAATCTCGAATAGATATCTTTACGATACCTCGATATTATCCGCGCGCATTGACTCTTTTATTTTTGTTACACGTATTATTTTAGATCGCGATAATTTGTATTCCGATAATTATTAGATGACATTAACAAAGTTCAGATTTTCTCTTTATTAATTGAGAATCGATATCTAATAGGAAAACATTATTTTAAAAGAAATTTACGAGTAAAAATACTCTGCACATTTTTATTCTAATATTTATAACGGATTTATTTTATTAATTTATTGTCATAAAGAAAAATTTTTCTTTATGATGATAAATTCCCTCGATTATATCGAATAATATTGATAAAAGTTGAATATGTACTCGTAATACTCGAAGGAATAAAAAAATGTGTTTAGTTATAAGCATCTCTATATGCAAGTTGTGCGTGATGTACATACATAGAAAAGAAACTCTTCTGAAAAGATTGGTTAAGCCGTTGCTGCAGCAATAATTGCAGGCTTGGTTACACCACGTTATTTAGCTCGCCCGGGAGATGCTTCTAATTATACGTTCGTTGGATATAGGTGATAATTTCAACTAGATTTTAATATATTTCAACATCGTGCGCATGCTACGCGAGTTCAAAAATTATAAAAATTATCGAAGTTACGCGGAAAGGAAAATTCGTGTAAACTAAAGTATTTGATTCAATTGTATATCACTCTCTCTTTCCTTTCGCTATTAAAAAGTTTTGATGTCGTCCGGATATAATAAACTACAGCAACGCTTAAATTGTAATCATATCTCGAATTTTCAATTTTTTAAATTAATATGTTATTCTATTTAAAAATAGAATTATTACGCGATAAATTGTGATTTTATTATTAAAACGAAAACTTTAATTGGAAATGAGATGATAGGAAAATTTCGTCATATTAAAGGATTGATATTACGTCAATAATCATCTATCGTGACATTTTTGTTTTTAGAATTTGAATATATTGATCAATAACAAGAAATCACACTTCTGTCACATTGTTAAATTTTGTTTCTAATTTTAAAATAAAAGCCAGGAAAAATATTGATTCTATTGTATTTATGCGATGAAAGAAATTGATCCTTTTAGATATGATAAAAGTGTAATGTTCGAAATGCAAATAGTATACGTATCGTAAAATATTGGAAAATAATGTACAAGTTTTGCAGAAGTAAAGTTATTGAAATTTTGATATTGAAGCTATTGTAATACGAAACTCGGAAGTTTCGTTAATTAGTCTGCAATTTTTCACTTTTAGTTTATCAACAAGCAAAGGAGCGGCAATAATAGTCGGAGATATTGAAAGGATGCTTTTCTGTCACAGTTATTCGGAGGATAATTTCCGGCGGCAAAGAGCTTTTACGCGGCTTCTTTTGTCAATTACAAACGAGAGGTTTCGCACGACATCACCATTCACGAATCTGAGAGCGCAATAAAAGCCATTGTAAGAGTTTCTTTGTCAACTGCTTGTGATGCAAAATAATCGTGCAAATTCCATGGATATCGAAATATTGTTTCGATAATTACGAATAATATTTTGTATAATAATTATTAAAAATTTAAAGTTTATATAATCTTGTATGTTTGTATATATAAATAGATTTATTTCGTTATATCAAAAATCAAATTTTTAATAAAAAAATAATACTATATAACATTTTAAAGATGATGTATTAAAGAGATCGCTGATAAATGAGAAAGAACATGATTTTAGACTGTATATATTAATTACAGTCTAATCTTTTTTTTTTTAATCTGTTATGAGCATCACATATCTTAAATGTCTAGGTTAAATATAGAAGAGGCATTTTATGATGATCCTCTTATAAAAGTAAAAGGAAGCCACCGTAAAAAGATACACGGAAAATGTAGACGCACACATTAGAAATGTCTTTGAAATATTTAAATCGGATTATCTTTCTTTCTTTCTTCTGCCTTAGCACTACTATCATTCAATACTTAAGTGCTTTCTTTATCCATCTTCATCCATTAGATTAACGAGGATAAAGACGCAGAATTATTTATACGTTACTTTCGCCATCATTCAACGGATCGATCACCACGCGACCCTAGAAATCCTGAATGCTTTGCGAGATTCTCCAACAAGACCGTGTACGAACCTGATAAGAACAAGGGGCCAACTTGAATCAATACGTCGCCGATAACGATCGCGTGACGACTCGTAGTCGAATGAAGGCTATTGTGTATACCAGACCACGGTGAATTTTCCTTATCAAGTTTATTCCGATTGTAACATGATAATGTGTAGAAAGGAAGTAGGTATGCATTAGAATTCTTCTCTATCGTTACAATGAATAATACATTCCGCTGGAAAATAATCGATTACGTGTCGCACGTGTAAATTTTAACGAACACAGGCTCTTCTGTGAATTTCGTGTGAACGTAAATATTCTTTGTTTGTGTTTTGTTAATATGTTTGTATACATTTTCTCCAGCGTGGAAATTCCATTTTTAATAGAATTAGAATGAATTCGTCGAGCGCGGATTCTTTTGCGTTTGAAAGCGCATTCCGCTCGCATGAATAGCGACGGGAAAATGCATTGAAACAGCTCGCTCGCGGCGTGTGCACAGCTATATATTTAAGAATTAAACGAGTTAATAACGGTAGTAAAAGCTGTTTCAACATTCCATTCGAATTGAGAATCCGTTTATCACATGAACGATGCACTCGCGCTTTTTGAAATGACGCTTTTCGAAAGACTTAAAGATAAAGAAAAAGAAAGAGAGAAACAGAGAAAGATAATTTCCCACGTAGACACATACTTGATACGAGCATTCGATATACAAATATCAGCGAAACGCCACGAATAGTTGAAGCTTGAAATGATTTCCGGAGGAAGACCGAAAAAGATATGAAAGATGAAAAATCGCTTCACTCAAGGAAGTTAATTAACGTAATGGCGACGACGTTAATCCGATTCACTATCTATCGAGGACTCGTACGTATGATAACTATACTGTATGATAATAGCGCCGTCGCCGCCGTCGCCGCCGGTGCATCGTCTAGCCTAGCATCAGCCTAACCTAACTCAACGTTGTAACGATGTATATTTATACAACAGCTGGGCGGCGGAGGGAGGGGAGTGCGCCAGTCAGCTGATTGAAGCGCTGGAGGGGAAAAGATGGAGGGGAGAACGACCTTTATTTAAAGCGCCGCTGGAGGAAGCCTTTCTTCGACTGGTAAACAGTCGTCGAATGCAAATACGTGCGAGCTGCGCTCGTGTGCGTGTGCGAGTGTGTGAGTACTCGGAGTGTAATGTATGAATGCGATTTGTTTTTTTTTTTTATATTTTCATCGAGAAATATTTCACGAGGAGCGCAAATGTTTTCCACGATGATCTGCTTAATTGTCGCAATTACGCGGAGGAATTTCGAATACCTCCGATCCGAGGCGGTTCTGCATTGGCTATTGTACATACAGGAAATTATATAGAAAAATGAGATAGTAGAAGCTTTCTAATTCGATGATTTGCATCAATACAATCATTTACAAAAATTTGATTCTTTTTTAAATGATCATGTGGGTTACGATTGTAAATTATAATACGATGTGGAATTAAAATTTAATAGAAGAGTAATCGATTTTATGTTATCGAATTATTGATGTAGCTATAATCCTGTATTTAATACATACATTAAATTAAATTAATTTAATAACGATTTTTTATGAAGCGTTACGATATCGTTATAATACGTTTATTTCGTAATGCGTTAAGAAAGTGAAAAATGTCTCTGGCAAAGACATTTTGATTACACCTCGGAAATCATGCATATTTATTGAGTAAACAAATTTTTTTTAATCCTTTCCTCTATGTCGACCGATAAAACGCTTTCGTCGCTTTTTCTTCTCAAACAATAATCCGCCGTGTCGTCGGAGCTTCACGCCTCGTCAAAAATTCGCGTACCGAAATCTCGACGCACTACAAGCTGCAAGTTCGTCGTAAATATCGTGCGCGGCGCGAAACCTGTTCTGTCTCCTCCCCCTCGTCGGGGGATTTTTCGAGGTAAAGAACAGCCAAGAACAGCGCGGAGTCCTTGGCGATGCGGCATCGCGGGATTCGCGCGTTGCGCGTGAGAGCGAACTTGTCTAACGAAACCATGGGTGGATGTGCGATGTTTCAGGGGACTGGCATGGAGAAGGAGAACTCCGCATCAGGCGGGGGCGGTGGAGGCGGCGGAGGTGGCGGAGCTGAAGCGGCGGCGGCGACTCCGGGCGCCACCTCCACCTCCGAGAAACTCCAGGCGGACCAGGCCAATCCGTTGCTCGATCCTACTGCACTCTTCGGCGGTAAGTCATTTTCGCTCGTTCCACTGCCTCCTTTTTTTGAATTTCTCTCACGTTTCTCCCTTTCCCGCTCGTTCCAAACCGTAAAACTACGTGCGGACGCGCTACGTCGCGATAAGCGGCATCGTTATGCGAAGCGGCGATGGTAGATCGAGGAAAGAAGTCCGATAATAGGAAGAGCATTCTCCGCGCTCTAATGGTCGGGATTTCTTCAGCGGGCAGGATAGTTCTTATCTGTAGAATATCCAACATCTACATTGTAATCGGTTATATCTTACGGTATAACTTCGTCTGACAGTTAATTACAGCCGGGGAGATCGGCGAAAATAGCATAATGTCCGAGATAACAAATTCGCGAACGAACGGACAATGAGGCGAGTGATTTTGTACCGGCGGTGCAACAATGACGTTTGTTCATTAACTAATGATCTCGTTTGCATCTCGTAACAAATCATTCCGCTTTACCTCTGGATCCAATGATACCTTTTCCCTTTGTTTTTCTAATTTAACCGGCGCCGGGGTGGTTCTATTTGATCCGTACGCAATCGTACGCGATATTGTTTAGACAATACGGGCAAATATTTTCCGTGTAACTGACAGTTTGCGGATGCGTGTGTTCGGTATTTCGAAGGGGTTATGCGTGCGAATTCCGATGGCATGTTTGTCGGCGTGAATTATAGTGCTTGTCCAGGAGGAAGTTTACTCCTGACGATTCCGATTTCGGTCGTCAAAGCACGTTTCCGCGACGGATAGTCGGTTCCGTATAATAGGGTTGTAAGTACATAAACTGACAAATTGAAAAGTGCAATTCAAAAAATGATAGACAAACTTTCTTTTTTCCCATATATACACACGAATCTTTTATGCCTTACAATCGTATCTTTCTTACGAGTTCTTATATATATATATTGTTTTCTTTTTCTGAAAGAACTTTTATCATAATATTGATATTCTTTCTTGCTTATCTTTACGTACATTTTATTGATAAAACTTACAACTGAATTTTTTCATCTATTTTAGATATATTCTATTTTCTCAATCAATAATGAGATAATAATACTTGTAGCTACCCTCTAAAATCTTTGTGGAGCGAAATCTCACTCTTAAAAATTGACAATTGAGTCTCTTTTACAACACTGGCTCACTTTTTCTCACTTTTTAGAGTTAGATTCCATTCCAAAGATTTTAGATAATAAGCTGTCTAATGAAATCGAAGATCGAGTAAAATAATTTCACGATCTAAAATTATTCTCCCTGTACCGCACCGTTACGACGCCGTTGCACTTGCCGTGGATTTACAGGGTCGTTCGAAAGCCGGATGCGTGATGCAAAATGGGCCCCAATACGGTCTCGCGCGTCAACGCGATATATATCAGTGCTGCCTTAACGAGCGAAGAGCCTCTCTCTCTCCCCCTCCCCCCCCCCCTCTCTCTCTCTCTCTCTCTCTCCTCCACTCCGTCTCGAAATCAATTAGTCCCGCGCGCGCACATCCTACCCAGCCTTTCTCTCCTTCCAAGGTTATCGAGGCTCCTTCCGTTGATCCTCGACCGATTCCTCGCGACAAAGGAGAGAACTCGCGCTCGTCGTCCAGACTCGTTCCGAGTGCTACTTCTAGATACATTGCCCTAAACTTTTTCACATTCACCTAAGTGAGAACCATATTCAGCTATGAAAAGTAGAATCGGTTGGCAAATTGAGATCTCGATGATTCTTCAATGGTTTTTCATAAAATTAAAAAATATTAATAATTTTTCGTAAAAGCTTATTTAGTTTGAAATTTCGACGCTTGTATCTTTTTTTTTTATATTTTTATAATTGTTGGAATTATATTTCTTATTTATCTCATTTTAAAGCATCTACAGTTTAAAGTATCGCTCAATTATTATTGGAAATTAATCACACTTTACGTGTGAGAAAAAAATACAAATTAATGAAAAAAGACAACGCTCCAAATTTGAAAATTATAGAATGATAGATTTATAATAAAGAGTTATCGAACAGATTTCTCCGTGTGGTATGAAATAAGTAAGAGGTGATAATTGCACTTTAATAACAAATATGAAAAATTAATCTAACAGTTTACACAAAAAAGATATGTATTTATTTATCCGGTAAGTCACGTGCATTTTCTGTACGCGAGTACAAAACAGATCGTTAATGCAACCCGAAGTGCATTCTGCGCTCATTTCTCAGCTCGTTTCGATTTCACTCCGAAAGCCTCTCTTATTTCCTCGCTGGGTAGGATCTCCGTCACTCTCAACGGAGACGGGACCTCGTCGTTTATTTCGTCCCTTCACCTTCGACCCATGTCGTCCCTCTTCGTATTTCCTGGACCGCCATCGAGCCGCCCTCTCCTCTCATTCTTCGGGCGGGATCTCTCTCTCTCTCTCTCTCTCTCTCTCTCCCAAGTTGCCCTCCGATGCATTTTCTGTCTTGCTCTTCTCTCTCCTTTCTCCGCGCGCTACCCGAGTTTCCTGTCCATCGCTGTCATCCGTCTCCGTCTTCGCCGGCGACTTTTTTCGCCCGCGCTATCTCGCTCGATCCTCTCCGTCACGCCAGTTGGTTTTTCTCCTTTCTCACTCCGGGTTTAGGTCCGTAGGGCTTTGGGGACGCAAGAACGAACGAACGAACGAATGAACGAGCGAACGAACGAACGAACGAACGATCGGACAGACGCAACTGGCGAGGCGTTTCTCTCTCTTTCCCATCGTTCTCTCACTCTCGGTCGGTCGCCGCTCGTTCGTTCGCTTGCTTACTCGCTTGCTCAGTCGCTCGGCCACCCTCTGTCTCCCTCACTCTTCGCCGGTTCTGTATATTTATTGATTGCCACCTCACCTCGCCTACCACGGGCAGACCTCGGTCTGCGGCAGTTTCCCCACCCCTCTCGCGTTCCTCGTTTCCCTCGTCCCTGCCTCGTTCTGCAGCAACAGCAGCATCGCGCGCGCTACGAGAAGCTCCTCTCTCTGTCTCTCTTTCTTGCTCTCTTTTCGCGCTATCACGTTCTCTTCGCTTCCTCTCTCCTCCCCCTTTCTTTCTCGCTCTTTCTTTTTGGCTATCTCTCGTTCGCGCTCGTCGATCCACCCTACGTCCTGTTTCATTCGAAGCTTCATTCGCCTTCTCTTTCACGTTCTACCTTTATCCGCGGTCTCTCTGTCCGTCTCTATATATCCCTCTCTCTCCACAACCCCGTGGTGCTTTTACCTCCTACGCTCGATACAAACTCGTTGGACGCGGCAGAGTTTTCGTTTGAAGCTACCATATCCGGGGCTTGCGATATATACCCGTCCCACATCCATACCACCATTGCCGCCGCCGTCACCGCCGCTTCCCTCGTCTTGACGTCGACGTCGACCTCTCGGCATCGTTAATATCTCGAGGGCGGAGAACTCGCGGCGGTATCAGCGCTACAACGAGAGTGCGCCGTGAGATGAGAAGACGCCGTCATTTAGGCAAAGTAGGGAAACGGAAAGGTCTATGCGGGTAAACGATACTTCTCCGCTGTACTGCAGTTTCTCTCCTTAGTCTCGGTTATCTTCTCTTGATTCCCTTGATATGATAATCACAAGGTATACATACATTCTCTCTCCCTCTCTCTCTCTCTCTCTATTGTATGCCAAATTAGTTATGATAACGTGAAATTTGCGCACGTGGATAACTTTGCGTACGGATAATCCATGCTGCTGAAAGGTTCGACGATCGAATAAGCAGGACTCTTTTATGAAGTCTTCGAATAAAATTTCACCAAGTGCCACATTATGCAACGTTAATGATATGACGGCTAATTGGATTATTTTTTTTTTTTTTTTCATTCCTTTATCAGAGCAACGCTATACGACGTTTCGTTTATTGAGGTCTTTATCGCGCTCGTTTGTCTCTCGCGCATGCATCATCGTTAGCTTGTGTCGTACGTCGCAAATAAAACGCTGTCATTCGTGGGAAATAAAAGACGAAGAATCGAGCGCAGGAAAAAATTACTGTCTCTTTTCCTTCTTTCTCTCCGTCCGCCTCGTTCGTTCTTTGTGTTCCTGTTGCATTCTCCGTCTCGCTCTCGTGCCCCTCTCTATGCCTCCCTTTCTCTCTCTCTTACCGCTCGTTTGCGATTCCATTGCTCTGTGACCCTTCGCGACCTGACGGTTTTACCACCCACACCCGACACGAACACCGCCGGGCGAGCCATGGTCTCCTCTTAAAGCTCGTTTGTTGTCGAGCTCATCGTACCGCCATGCGCGCCGGCGAGCTCGATCGAAGACGCGAACGGAGACGCGATTAAAACGTGAGTGACGCAATAAATCCCTAGTGAAACATTTCCAGTATTTTCTACGCGAGTTTAACGCGAGAAAAATATTCTTTACTCTATATTCGAGGGTTAACCCTTATCAGTTTCCTTTCAGAATTTTGTATGCCACTCGATGCCAAATGGAAATCTATTATCTCGAACTTCAATCAGAAAATCTCTGACGTACGAATTTATTTCGCCAAAGATATGAACAAATGCAATTGATGCAAATGCGAAATGAACTTTTAATTTTAGCATAAAATACGCTGTAAAATACTCGTACTTAATATTTTTATCGTGTATTAAATATTCCACTCAATGTATTAAGCATTGTAATAATTTGTGTTATTGATACAACGATTCAGTAAATGTAACATTCGGGAAACATAATGTTCAGACGAATTCAGATGAAAAGAGAGAGAGAGAAAGAGAGAGAGGGAGAGAGAAAGCGCTTTAATAGCTTTATTCCGTTTGGACGATTGTTTTGCATACGTAAAAAAAAAAAGGTACGAGTAGTTACAGCTATTATGGCAATGTTTACATAGATTTCGCGTTATCTGCATAGATTGCATCTAGAAAGATCATTTGCATAGTTTATGTGCATGCGTTAACTATTGTCGTTTACGCGTGCACGTGGCCGGTGCGAGAGAATGCGTAAATGCGAGTACATACTTTAACTCGGTGCAAACGACGCCCCTCTCGTTTGTACGTGCACGAACGCGATAGTATGTCAGACTCACACACGTGGCCGCCGGCTACATACGAGTCAGGGGTGTAGCTATTATATAGCGTGAATAAATAAAATTATAAAGATCCATGAACGCAGCGACACACGCCTCGTTTCTTTAACGTGCAAGATATGCGCGGAAAATCTACGAAGAAATGACATTTTTTCGTTTCTTTTAATTTTAATTAAACGTTACTCCCTAATTATTAAGTGAAATCATATCCATACGCTTATTTGTATCGATAAATATTAATATATTTATTTTAATTTGATTTATTTGATGTTGACTTAATGATAACGATAATTAATTTAATATTAGAATACAAAATTGATATTTAACGTCAATCCGGAGTTATTCATAATTTATTACCATTTATCGAAGGGGTAGATATTATTATCGGTAGTTTCGGTATCGTTTATTACGTACTCTTTTGGTTGATTATATATTTAGAAATTATTTTAATTAACTTAAATTCGTACTTTTCGCACGTAAATTGCTACTCGGTGTTGTTTTAACATATAATTTCACACAAATGCCAACTGGCTCTTATGATACCGCTTGCTGCGTTATCTATTAATTTTAGTTTTAATATACGCTCGGTGTATATTATTATTTTTTTCTTCTAAAGTGTATTAAACCGCACATATGAATTGACAAGAACCTAAACATGCATGCAATTAGGTAAATAAAAAGATTCATGAATAATAACGAAAGAAGGGTAGCTACGCCACTGTACGAACGCAACACGCGCACCCATCGCTCTCTCGTTTCCACTCGCGTAACGCTTGCGTGGCTTGATAAATGCGTTTACCGTGCTTCGAATTCGGTACATACACGGGGCTCTCGAGGCGATGAAAAAAAACGACCGTGAGAGAGAGAGAGAGAGAGAGCAAGGGGGGCGGGAGGCGGAGAAGAGCTACGGGGGACACGTGGACGAGAAAGGGACTGCGTGTGTACTTCGCGTGTATCCTGTGAGACGCATCCAGCCGAGAAATACAAAAATATCAATCGACTTTCAGGAATATACGCTCCCGCACATCACCTCCCCTTGAAACATTAAGCCACTGAATAATGTAACCGAGGGAAATTTCTTCTTTCGTGGGATTGCCTGAGCGGGATATTTTCTGCGTGTCACGACCGCCTCGTAATACGCTGCATAATGCACGTAGCTTCAGGTGGACTTTGAACCGCCGATACCTTTCGTTGTACATACGCTCGTGGTGGTATCTTCTTTGTCGAATGATCTTATATCTCGAGAGAACGGGAGAGGATGGGAAGAGGATTGGCGGACGGTACGTATCACGTGTGAGAATCGTGGGCTGTCTCACGTCGGAGACAGGCGAAAAATATCCACGGCATGATGTTAGAAAGAACACTACACAAAGTAGATATCGTTTCTTTGAATTTTTGAAATTGGAAAGATAAGTGATTGTCGTTCGATATCAATTATTTATCCGTTCTTACGTTTAAAATTGCAAGTAACAGCATTAATAGATTTGACGGATAGTACTCTATTTACTCTTATTCTCATCTATTGTTAGATAGTGTTCCAGTTCACATGTTGGATAAGTTAAATTAAATTAAGGAGATAATTCGTCCATTTTTGCATGCAATTGACTCGCTACGTCATTGAAAGGAATGCAGACGATGTTGGCTAAGGAGATTTAGAGCAACAGCTGTTCGAAATGTATTTCACTGTCGAAGCTAACAAAGTTTGTGGAAGCGAAACTTTATACATAGAATAATTTATTTCCAACCTTACTGTATATACGTATATCTTAATGTAATTAGATATATACAGTAATAACAACACAAACCTATGCTTCCTAACTTTTTAAATACGAATATCTGCGGAAAGGAAGAAAGAAAAAGGAGAGAAAAGAAAGTGCATTTATTACTTACCGTGCACGTATAAATGACCCTTAACCTATTAATTTATTAATCTATTTATGTAACGTTTACGTATCATACTTAACCGGTTTGAAAATTACGCGCATGGCTAATTCTACCGGGTGTCAAGAAACTATATTCTCTTAGCGTCGAGACATTATCGTGTCTCTGGATCTTAATAAACTTAAATATATATATCCATATGTAGGATACTTTCCATTTGATGACACAAGTCGACACAAGTGTCTTCTTATCTTTGTTACTCTTTGAATATGAAGAAAGATAGAGTAATGTTTGTGTCATTAAATGAAAAGCATCCATAGTTCGTAACAAAAAATGAGCACTTTACAGTTTTTCTGACGCACAATTCACGTACGAAATATCGTTTCGTATGTCATATTGCATATGTTTTTCGTTCGCAGAGTGAGCTGCACACGAATTGCCGAGTAATCTATTTTCTTCTCCAATTTCGTTCGGTCTGTCTACCTGCCGTTTCCCCCGACCGTACTTTTTCCCGACCTAACGACCCGTCGATGAATCGATAACTTTGCGGACCTCCTAACTGCAATTTCGTCAAGTTTACGTCACGGCTAATAAACTTACGCGTTTGGCTCACCTGATTATATCCGAAGAAGGAAATACGCTAGCTAGGAGAGTAACGCGATTAGGTGGCACAGAAACGGGTTAAGCCTGAGGCCACCTTAATACCGACCTCTCCACCTACGGTAATCCGAGTGTAAATTACACAAGGAAGATTCCACGTATGAGTGACGAGAAAATTCTTCGATATTTAACGAATGTTACATTTTGTATTTTAAACATTTAAGAATTATTATGAAGTATTTAATAATTGATTAAAAAATTATCAAGTTAATAATGTAAAAAAAGTTTCAATTCTGAATGAATTCTTGTAAAAAGTTTAAGTTTTTAGGTCACGTAAAGATGCCGACAAACAAGTCTTTTAAATAATTATTTCGTAACCTAACCCTTCCGCAATAACAGTGTTCGAGAAACAGTAAATTTTTTTATTGTTTCAGATTATATAAAAATCTGAAAAAAATTCTGGTATATTTGTCAAAGCTTTAACGAGATTTTACTATCATAGACATTGGATTGTATTTACTTACTTTCTACAGATTTAAATTTATCTATCTCAAAATTCATAAAAATTCGATGGTACCTTTAAAGACATCAGTTGCGAACGAGAAAAAATGCATGTTCTAATTTGGGTTTATCATCAATTTAAATACGATGACATTCCCAGTATTTTCTTAAAAAACCTTAAGATCATTTTTTGTCATCTCCGCGTCGTGAAATCAGCTGTTTGATGTGTTCGATGTTCAAACGTCAATTGTGCGTCGTTGAACGTGATCAGTCCGATTCGACGTGAATATGATGAATCTCGGTAATCCCGTTGCGATGCATTCGCGTGATTCTAGTAAACGGGTAACAGCCGGCAAGATTGCCGTTGCTGCTCCTCGCGTTCTGTAAACGAAATTAAACGGATTTGGAGGCGAGCCAGCCATCGTGTCGTCGTCGCTCTCGTCGTTATCTACTGCCGTCCCGACATTCCGATCTCTCGATCGATCCATCCGCCAGCCTCTCTTCGTCACAAAGAGCCTGGGGGACGGATGGGGGGGGGTGGGATCATCGCCCCTCGATCGGGATTGGACAGTTATGATCCGAAATAATGACGAGGCCGCGTCGCGGGGTGACGGAGAAGAGAAAGAGAACGCAGACCGCGACCCCGGGATTTACCTCGTATCGACTTTGTATTAGGTTGAACGCTAGTAATTGCGGTTTTTTTTACGAACGTCAAAGCGCTCGCCCGGGATCCGAGGGTGGAAAATCGCTCAGACCCGCGGATTTTAATATGTTTGATGTCGCCCGGACTATTCGTCGTCGTAACTTGTTACCGGCGGCCGATGGACGGAAAATACGTTCCGCTTCGTTGTAAATTATATTATACGAGTTACAGTTACGCGCTAGTTTCTAAATGTTGGAACGGCAAGTATACGTAATATGATAAACTTGCACGCGGCAACGGTGGTGAACGCGAGGAATTCGACATAGAGAGCGGCTCGAGATCCTGGACGGCTTCGAAAATTGTAACTTCACCCGCGCCGTAGCGAAGTTGTAAAATCGGTATTTTCACATCCGGCGCAAACGCGATTATCGTAACGCACGACGGCAAGAGTTGGCCGCCGCGCAAGGTCTCGTTAAATATATTTTATTAATTTTTGACCGCTGTGTGTCCGAGCGGCTATTTCAATGCCGTAATTGGGGACAGGACCGGTTTATTAAGACCTCGTTCGGTAAAGCGGATTTTACTCGTGACGCGCAAAATAATGCACTACTAGAGGCGTGATATTTTCTGCACCGCACGTTTGCGGGTAAAAACTCGTTACGCGCTCGAAATGGATAAATTATACTACATCTTGCTTAATGAACGAGCTAACCAATATTGAATCCAATAGTGTCTTTATATTTAAAATTTTAAAACTTTGGAAACCATCAATTCTACGTATTTCAATTATATAATTTTATTACTCGATAATAAAGAGTATTGGATGTTTAAGTATATTAACGTTTGAAAAATTATGCTTTATCCTTTATAATTCGTTTCCCGTCCTAAAACTCTCTGTTCGATAAAATTTAGAGTTACGTGTTCTATTAATTGTTTTACATCGATTGGGACTTTATAAAATTTTTTTTTTATTGTACATTAATTATTACAGATTGACTTTGTTTACATATTTCGCCCTTCTTACACAGGAGGGTGTATATCGAGAAGGAATACGAGACAACCGTTGAGATTCTGAGTGAATTTATTTCTCTCGCGCGCAGATGCCGGCAATAGTTTATTTTATAAGAACAGTACTTTCGCGCGAGTTTGCGACTTATTACCCTTTGCTCTCCCAGTCGTGAGTTACACACATGGAACACGGCTTCAACATCTGTTCGTGAAGAAATTTATGATCTATAAATCGCTCGATACTTTTTTTTTTTTTTTTTTTGACCGCGTTCGATTTGGCGCAACGCGAATGATAGTGAGTTTAATCGAAAAACGACGATGCGACTTTCTGCAAATCCGAGATCAATATAATCATAGTGTAGAATAAATTTTAATATTAATCTCCCGTAACTTGAAATAATTTTTAGCAAATGATTCGATATTATAGGGTTATGTGTTTTTTAAATCATAACAGTTCTTTATTTTTAATCTTTTTATATATATATATATTTTATATTATAATTCTTTATTCTTTCAACATAGATATATCATCTAACTTTTACCATTTATTAATGGCGAAATGAATTAATCTATTGTAATAGCAAGCTGATCACAATTAAATAATTAAATGATCAGCACGTCTTCTTGCTGTGAAAGGCCTCAAGGCGAATATCTCGCGTCGTTCACTCACAGTACACCTAATTGTTACTCCTAGCATGTGCACGTGTTCGTAACAGCGACATGGGTTGATTTTCGTGGAAGTTGCTCGCCGTCGCGTCGCGTCGCGTCGTCTTTCCAGGCCGCAAGATCCGCGTCGTTACGCGACGCGCCGTTGGTCCGGGCTATTTTCTTCCTGGCACGTTCCTGTCGTCGGGGCCTGTGCACCGAAAAAATTCCAGCCGTATATTCTGCGCCCGAAAATAGCGACGAGAAGTTACGTTACGTGTTCCGCGATAGTCGGGAGTAGCACTTGGCCATTTTCAATTCTAACGACGCCGCACCGCGGGGGAAATTATGGGCGAGCAAATGCGCGTGTTTCCTATACGTTGCGCTTTTACCGCGGAAAATCGTAGGGTCGTTAACGTCGATCAAGCGAAAATTAGCATCATAAAATGATCGTTGGGAAAGTTGATAGCGCGTCCAGCTGCGAATAATTTCTATTCACATAATATCGGCTAATTAAACTTGTGTGATTACTAAAAATCATTTCTAAAATTTTAAAAGACATCTATAATTTGCATTGCTCGAATTTCTGTATTAAAATTTCGCGACCAATCGACCGAACTGACTTAAAAAAAAATTATCATCTTCATGTATTCCTTTGAAGTACTTAAAACTGAGAGGAACTAAAACTTCTCTTTTCTCGCTATAACGAAGCAGAATCCAAAAATCGTGTCTTCCGCATCGCGGCAGGCCTCATCTCGTCCTCTTTCTTTCTTTTTTCTCCCCTTCGCTTCGCTCCCAATTCTTGCCTGTTTTCGCCGCGCGCAAGCAAGCCAGCAAGCGCCGAAAGTACCGGGTATACGCAGGTCTGGTCGCTTCTCCGGGGCGAGTAAGGGCCACCACTCGTAATCCTCGGTCCCTTTCCACCGGTCGGCTGCCGCGCGCGCTCATCAGCCCCGCATATATCTATAATACGCACGTCGCGCTCGCCCCGTCTTCTCCACCTCGCCCTAAACCCCAGGCCCGGCTCCGACCCCTCCCCACTGGCCGGAGCACCGATCGATTTAATAACACGGCCATTTTCCCAGCTCACGGACCGAACGAACACGCTCTCGGCTCTCCTCTTCCGAACGACCGAGATGCTGCTACAGCGCGACCGCGCTCTCATCTCGTTTCATCTCGCTTAAGCCCGCGGCGCACGGAGCGTGTTTCGCTGCCACGTCGGAATTCTCTCGCAGTCTCGCTGGCGTGCATGCGTGCGTGCGTGCGTGCGTGCGTGCGTGCGTGCATACTCCGCCGCATGTCGAGATCCTCCTTGTAGACTCCTATCCGCTTTGTTCTGCCGGACCGACGCGCGACGGCGCGGCGTTGGAATCATCGAATGAAGATTATCTCCTTGCATTACTTGCGCTAAATCACTATCTTTAATTATCGCTATTATTGGATAATATCGTGAACGATTAGCACTAAGCGTAAACGCTTTATGATACTAATTACAAAATTTGATCAATTACTGGTCTTTATAAATAATTAGAATAATAATTTCCTTAGAGACTTACATAATTTCGAATTTATTAGGATCTAACATTAGACTTGCAGGATTCAATTTTAACTTTTAGTTAGTCGCGCGAAAATACACGTCGAACGAAATGATTTGAGACGACCTCGCGCGGGTAATTAAAGGTTTAGCTAAAACGTATTTAATGTGTTTACGATTAAAGCAAATGTTATTATTTCGGCCAATTTATTACAATCGTTATTTCTTATCTCTTACCTTGCTTCATTAAATTGATTAAATTGATCAACTTGATTAAATTTCAAACTGAAGCGCAGCATATTCGCTGGGCTTCGATAAATCCTACTGCATACGTTGTAACTCGCAAACGCAGCGGGGAAGGATTAAAAACGTTCCGTCTCCAGCTTTAGCTTTGCTTATTATAAACGGCGCACTACAGCGCAGGCCGTCGCTGCGGTTTTATTAGAAGTGCTCGGAACGTTGATGTTTTGGAGGCGAGCAATTCCGATTTAAGCCGCGGGATGTCAACGATCTACCGGTCGGACATTCTCGCCGGCTTGGATTGGCAGGGGCTAAATTTACTATGGCATCCGATATATCCGCGGATAAACGTACTGTCAGGACCATACGTTTAAATTATATTGCGACGTACTATCGACTGTCTTTACTTCGCCTCCGCTACAGCAAACCGATAGTTCTCTATTAAAATAAGATGTTAATTACTGTGTAATCTTAATCTTTGTGATAAGAATACAATGTCACAGAATAATGTCGGAGTCTCTAAAAGCATAGTACAATTAAGTAATTGTTCGTATCTACTAATTAACTCTTAATTGTCGACTTCGATTTCTCTCAGAAACATAGAGACGTGAAAGAAAACAAACGTGCCGTTTTCACTTGGTAACGTTACCTTGAAACTCTCGAATAAAGTGCCGACAGAATGAAGCAAAAAGTCATCGGAACTCAGAAAAAGTTTCCTAATGCAGTTCGCTATGTCTTTGTACCGTTTTACAAATTGAATTTTCGTTCTCGTGTTGCAAAGAATCATGCCTCCGTTTTGAAGTACAAAAAGTCACTTAAATCGACGATTTGAACAGTGCAACAGATACGATATATATATATAAAGGAGGATTTTACTGAAGTATCTAAAAGTTTAGCTATTTACAGATCTAAAAACAATTTTATGGACCATCAAAAAATAATTATATTATAGGACGCTCGAGCTGATTGCTAGAATGTTAAATTTTGTAGCATTCCTCATATGCTTGATTTTTTTTACTTAATTATTTTGATCCAACATTATTTTTAGATCTATACCTGAATTTTTAGATATTTTAGTGAAATTATTTTTTCCGTGTATAGAGAATGAGCTGTGCAAAATTATTACAGAAAAATATTCTTCGTATGACAATCAACGATCCTGTAAAATATCTCTATAAAATACACTCTATAAAAAAACTGGTGTGAATTTAACATCATGCTATATGTATAATTTCATATTAATATTAATACCAACATGGTGTGTGTTATTTACACCCTTGGTGTTTTATCACACCATCATTGTGTGGATATTTAAAATCCGTGATATTAATATTTATGTACATAATCATCAACACGATGAGAAGACACCACATGGTGGTCATATCAAATCCACACCGATATTTTTAGAATGAAAGAAATATACAAAATGCGTATCACACGTGCCTACGCAGGTATCAATTTCAAAATGTGAAAATACAAGTCGGGAGGTCAAAGTGGCCTCAATTTTCAATCCCCTCTCCTCCTTGGACTGCAATAGTGGCTCTCGAGTTCGTCGATTAGGGGGAAGAGAGAGAGAGAAGAACAACGGGGATGAGAAAGAGAGTCCTTCATTAGTACGGTACGAAAAACAGGAAATTAGCGACGCGGCGCGACGCGTCGCGTCGCGTCCGAACGAACGTGGACGGCAGCGATGATGACGTGTGCCAACCGGACGAACGGCGATGACCCCACCATACGATCCTCTCTTTCGCTCTCGCACTCGTCGCCGGTCCGCACCACTCCGTCGCACTCTTCCGCGATTCCACCCCTCCATCGCACGCTCGTACGAATGCTTAATCACAAATCGATAGACGTGACGCATCGCCGCGGCCTCTGAGATACGTCGACTTGCCGCCGGCTTCGGCTTATCTGCATTTCCGACCGTTTCGTTCGCGCGTGACTGGCGGTGGATTAGAGATCACGAAGCTGGCGATTGCAATCGTTCCCCGAGGCTCGCCTCCTAGGTCGTCTCGACCTTCGCCGCGTTGCGTTACGTCGTTTCTTCAGCAGGTAGTTAATTAATGTTAAATTTAAACGTTTGTTAAAATCATTTAATTTAATTTAATACACGGAGACCTCCTTTGATTTTCTTCAAACGCGAAAAGTCTCGCGGAGTGACGTGTCCGGAGTCTTTCCCGCCGATCAGAATGATGTAAGACTTATGTGAAATCATTGAGAATACTAATTGGGAGACAGCCTGGTGCATTTATTACATTCAGTCGCGCTGTGAAACTGCGAATGCTGGCAACGGGCAATGCTATGGCGACGCTGTAATGGGAAGGAGAGGTTGCGCACGAGCGAAGTGTAGTGCAATTACGTTCAGGGATAATGGTTCGTATTCGCGCGCGTATACCGTCAACGTTCAGTGCGCGATTCTCGCCTGCTTCTCTCACCTCGATGCAATTACGATTCGAACCTAACCCGCGGAGAGAATTATCTCCCCGAGTCTTGAGCGCAGCTTATTCCAGGAGAGCTTCCTCCAGCCAGTATATTTGGTTTAAGAATCGCACGCGTGAGATCTACCTCTGAATTACCGATCCTCGCAATGTCGTCCGATATGATTCTTATCTCAATATAGTATCCTATCTTGAACGCATAACAATTTTTTCTATTCCTTTAAAGATTAAACTGCGATACTTATCGATATACGCGCGAGTTGTAGCAGAATCTCGACGGTTCAAATATTGCAATTATTTCTTACATTATTGCGCGTCAATAATCTGCGAGATTTAATGAGAAGTAACGATAAGAGAATTGTACGGTCTTATTCTAAAATAATAACTGATACTGCAAATTGTAGGATGTATAGTAATGTAGAATTGTTTAACGTTTGCATAATAAATAAAGTATCTTACAGTTTTGTTTCCCAAACTCGATTTGTATGCGTCACGATAAAGTTAATGTCGGATGCATCGCATTTGTTGCGTTTAATATCTCGTATGCCGCAGGATTAAAATCCTTCTCTCGGGCGAATCAGATATATAAAACTTATAATCCGGCAGCCACACATTTTGTATCCCTATATTAAATGTACGTGAGAATATTATTATCGAGTATTTAATATATCGCATTCTTCCATCTAGTATCACTGATTAGAAAAATGTCGCGGTGCATGATATTCCAATTAATTTGTATGGAATATAAGCAAGCGATATTGATCGTGATAAATTACAAGCCGCGTTATGATAATTAATAGTCTGGAGAAATGTAGACTTTACATTTATAATGATTCGATTTAAAGCCTCATACAGAAAATAATAAAGAGTAATAAAGTTATAAAGCGATTTATACATAAATAATAATAATATCTGTAATATAAATATTGTATATGCAAATAATAATATTAAATATACATATATATAGTAATATCTAGAATACTACGAGATATAATTAAACGCGCTAAAGCGATAAATACTATATTTACATCACGTGTAACGATGTAAATAGTATAAAAATCTATGATAACACAAATTGTTGCAACTCACAACAAATCTATATAAATAAGCGCACGCTTTGATTTATATTCTAATATCTAGAGACACGATAGTGTTGAAAATACAGAAAAGATGTTCAAAGACGTCTTACAAATGCAAGATAGATCGAGTAACAGCAGTGTCATCAAATAACCAGTTCAACGTGAAAGAGCAAAGTATCTCTTGAACTCGATTGATTGGTACTCGTTAATCTAACACGTTTCACATCTCGCATTTCTTCTTTTTCACAAGAATATATCCGTGCACGCTGCATTATGATAATCCAAACAAAACATTGATTTATTCGAGGCATCAAGTCGTTTATGTCGTATCGAATCGATAAGGGCGTAATTTCCATCCGACGATATTAGGTCATGCCACTCGTGAATACATGTTAATGTAGTTTCATGTCGAATGGAAAGGCAACGTTGGGACACGGAAACGTAGCGCCCGTCGCCGCCGCCGCTCCTTCCAACGAGCTGTATTTTATCGACTGTCTTTATACGAGCTCCGACACGGCAACGTTACATCAAATGTATTCGAAAATGGCGGCCACAGTTATTGCGTTAGTCGGCCGCCGGTTGTTCGAATAATGGACTGCTGTTAAAGTATCTAGATTAAAGAGGAAGGCACGATATGACTTTCCGCTCGTCGTTAAGTCATTAAGAAAAGAAAATTGTTCCGCGCGTTATTGTAGGGTCGCCATGGACAATCGAGGTCAGGAGCCGGACGGTATACACGAACTATATTGTGTAGCGTCCAGGAAATTGATGGTGAATGAAATTACGACGGGGCTTAGTGAATTAAAAAGCGCGAAAGGTTATATAGCTATTGATTGATTAATGCCTTTTCAAATATCACATTCGGCTAACTTTCTTTCTCTCGTGGTTATCGGATCTTTTGGTACATCGACATATTATGGAACTGAGCCAACTCAATTCTAGGTCCGCAATTTACTTACGATCATGCTGAACGCCACGTTGAAAAAGAAGATAAATAGGAGAAAGAAGAAAAAAAAAAAAGAAAGAAAGTTGAATTTTTAACCTCTCGTAAAAACATCAAACGCTCGTTTCTCAGTTTCCGACCATTTCCGACGATGTTTCGCGCAGAATGTTTAAAGACCGTAGAAAATCGATGACGAATGAAACTTTGATCTCGTGTGTCTCATTCACTGTATTCAGCAGCGGCAGTGCATTGTAAACACATGCGTATGCACGTAAACTATTATGCGGCTGCAACGGCGACGATGGCTGCTCACTGGGTGAAGCAGTCGTATAAGCCGGAGTACGGAGTTCAACGACCGGTATAAATTAAAGCGGCGCTCAGATTTCAATGCCACGGCCTTGCTCAAGGCCGTCGCACTCGTAGAAAATCAACGGTACATTTGCGTCGGCATTCGTAACAATAAATTGCGCGAATACGACGCGTATATATATATATATATACGAGCGATTGGGTACAACCATTTGCAAAACTAATATCGTAAGACTGCATGATGAACTTATTTCCTACGACAATTCGCTCATTAAACTCGAATTTCTAAATAAAAATTGCGCAATCAAGTTAAAGAGTTTCACATTTCTTCAGCTATAAGAATTCTTTGATCTCATTTTTTTTTTTTTTAGAAATATCGTGGTTTTTTCTCAAAAATAAAATATTTTGCGATAAGAAAAAAGTATGATTAAGATTTTTTTATTAAAATATCTATTAAACAAAAATTACTTAATTTTCGCTAATGTCGGGCTAATGTAGGACTGATATTTTTTATCCTAACAAATTCTTAGCATGCATGAATTTATTTCGTTCATCACGTTTGCATTGAATACATGCATTTAGTTTTCTAAAATTATAACACACATGCATAATTTATTCAATTATATCACTTATCCACTCTTGTGTTACAGAGGGTGCTTCATTGTTATTATTATAACGCCTGTAACGGTTAATGCGGTAACACGATTTGGTAGAGATTTTAATTGTGGAATTGTTAAGAAGACCTGGTTTGTTTGGACTCCTTTGCGCAAGTGTAATTTATAAGCAAAAAAATTCACAATTTGGTGGAACATGTATTCGTACACTCGATGCACATATATTTTTGCCTCGTTCAGAATATTGCAAAATATTTCGCACGGAAGGAAAAAAAACATTTTATTACAAAATTATCACGACATGTTTAACAATCTCGAATTGTTCGCAAACATTTACGGTGCATTTGTAACGAAATCATTTCCCAATGAGCAATATATTTATTCGTCGCACACGAGATTCGCGTGGGTGTACGCTTCGCTATCGTACGATTTTTCCGCGAACGCGTAAATGTATTCCATCGCACGATAGAACTCTATAAATTAGCGTTATTGCTCTAACGTGCGGCATTATCACGTAAACAAATGACATACACGTTGCTACTGGGTAATTAATTAATTTACTCAAATCGCCGCAGGCAGGTTTTGATACGCAATACGCTAGGCATCGACATGAGTCTATGCAAAACAGTTATCGCACTGTTCGTTCAATACCACAAAATCGAGGTTATCACCATTAAATAGAGTAATGCTGAATTATATTCTATAAAGTACGACTAGTCATAGAAAATAGAACTGTTGGAATTATTTGCGACAACTGAGAAAAGTAGTCTACTTATCGTAAGTATGTAAATACTTATCAGTAAAAATAAACTATACAAATAGTTGTCGATTTTGCTAGACAAGGTAGAAAATCAACGATTCGAAATTGACATTTCCGGTCTATTATATATCGATAAGTGTTCTATATTATGAGATAGACAGCGTTCTTATTATCTAATTAACTTTATTTCTGCTTCGATGCGATTTCTCAACGAAACAGCGTTATTCGCTCGGACGTCACTTATTGAGCTTACGTAAGAGATACGTGCCAAATTTGCGGATTTGCACCCATTCATAACGGTCTCCCCGATTCTAATTTTAGCAGCATACTGGTCTCGAGGCGACAGCGCAGCGTCGTCACTCTTCGGCGGGATGCCGGGTGGTTATGGCCTGGGGGCTCCCCATTTGCCCTCGGCTTACGCTATTCTGGGCCGAGGGGGCTCAGCGCCTGGCTTTGGGGGTCACACACCAGCCTCGGCACCACCCCCGTCCCCGTACCCTCACAGCAGCCTCGGTACGCTCAGCGTGGCCGCCAGTCAAGCTGCAAGTCTGGGTAAGTAAATTTTCCACTAACCCTCCGTCTCTTCACATCCGTCTCTTATACTCATCCCTCCTTCATACGTTTCTGAAAGTCCTGTCAATTAGGGTAAGTCGAGTGTTCAATGAAACATACAAAATATGGACTATTGGTGCAATAGAGCATGTTTTGTATGTTTGATTGAATGCACTATACGACCTCAATCTTTTTTTTTTCCATAAGACATCTTGACTATTTTAGACTTCACAATTTAGATTTCAAATTTACTTATTTGTAAGACGTCTCTTTTAGAAAAATATTTTTTGTTGTATCTATCTCTCATTGGCTCATCCAGACCCAGACAATCGAGCGTTGAGCAGTGTTTCGAGATCGAATTTTATAGACCGGGCGGATTTACCGGATGTATCTTTCGTGTTGCAGGCATCAACCCAGCAGCCACTGCATGGTGGACAATGGCCTCTCATCTGGCGGCGCAAGACTACCTCGCGAGGCTACAAGGAGCGGCAGGACTCCCAGGATTTCCGCCCGGTACCGAGAGCCTCCTGCCACCCTATCCCGCCTCTCTACTTAATCCCCCGTCCCTCTCGTCCCACAAGTCCAGTAAGTGTAAGTAACAACGACAATATTGCATAATACAATGCTCGAGAAACGTTCGCCTCCGTTCTCTTAATCCTCAATCGCCGAGTCTTTTCGAGATAACAACGTCACTCGGAATATTTTTAACTGTTTTCTCTTTTTAACGCTAAATATTAAAGAATTGTCTGATGAGACACAATTTTTACTTCTTGCTTTTTGTTTACGATATATTTTTATATTTGTTTTTATCTAAGCTATATCTACGTAGCTTTTTCTCGTAATTTTATTTATCACTGTAATTATTTTCTATTTTGCGGGCAAGATGTTTGAGTTTTGTATATTTTTATTTATATTTGAAGTTATAATATAATTTTAAAATTTCTCTCAAGTTCGAGTTAAACAAGGTTACTTGTTAATGAGGTAGAAACTTTTCAAAGTATAAACTTACTTTCGTAACAATTGACAGCCTTGCCGGTTTTGGATTGAGATGAATGCGGACATTTTTTTCGAAGATAATTTAGATTTAGATGAATCGTAGATGTACAATTATGTTTACGTTTTCGTGGTCGAGCAGCTAAGTCAAGCAAGAGTCACAAGACGCCGCCAGCTAGCAGTAGTAGCTCAACAACACCAAGTATGACGAGCAGCAGCCTGCCGGTGTCTACTCAACCACCGGTGACATCATCCTCTCATCACAGTACCCCGGTCAGCAGTACGCCAAATTCGCAATCCAACGTCGTCAGGTGAGAGATTATTCGTTTCGCATATTTAATAAACAAGGCCGCAGATTGATTTTATTTAACTCGCTAAAAAATTGTATTTTCACGCTATCGTTTTTCCTATCGCGACAGTTCTGCGAAGGAAGGAAGGTGAATATATTAATTCAATTACGCGATAGATTTTTCACGAAGCTCTGATTGAAATTAAAATATATAAAATAGGCCCATTTTTTTAAATCTCTTAATACAATTAAGTTCTTGAACTTCACTGTTCAATTATCTTCTCTCTCTCATTATATAATTTAATCTACTTCAATTGCCGTAAAGAATAAGTAATTTCACAGTGATGTTTTATCTAGTGATCCTAGCAGTATATTGGGAGGTGTGCGCCTACCTCCCGACACGGAGATTATCAAGTATACGTCAAGTATAGTCGGTCCAAAGGTTCCTGGAACGACAAACCGCGGCAGGAAGAAGACAATATCCTTGGACACTCCCAGCGTCAGCGTACATCCGCCGCCCGTCCCTACCCTTAGCGCTCATCAGACAAACACGACATCGTCCTCGTCGCTAATGATAGAACCGAGAAAGTACAATCGCACGGGGGTACGTTCAGTCACTGCACGTGTCAGTCACAATTCCGAAACACTCAAGCATAAAATTGCAATCAATCAACATCTATTATTGGTTACTTTTTAATATGACAAATACTTAAATTTTATTTATTTTCACTCAGTTGCGGAATTAAATTGCTCCCTTAATTTTATATCCGCTACACGAATCTGTATTTGTGCGCGATGTCATGTAATCGTGCACGTTTCGTCTTTCCTCAGACCGACTCGAACGAATACAGAGATTCGGTGGATCGAGTAGAAGTAATCAAACTGCCGGCCCATTCAACGAACGGCTCCGTTCTGTCGGCGCCACCGACGTATACTAGCAGCAGTAGCAGCAGTAGTAGCAACGCGAATAACAACATCAACGATTCGGACGCACCCCTAAATCTCTCCTTAAAGCCCGCCACGACGAGCAGTAGCTCGCCGATTTCTGGTAGTCAACCGCTCAGTCAGCTCAGTAATTTAAGCCAATCGTTACTTGCCTCCGATCGAACGTGTAAGTATAGCAACTGCACGTTCAGCATTTTCAGTTATTACTTTTTTAAAATCGTTGTGACATAAAGTCATTGTATGTTTTTATTTAATGGAGCAATTGCTCGTGAAGCAAGAAAAAGAATTAACAGCGTTTTTGCAAATACACAATACAGCTTGTTATTTAAATCTCCACATTTTTTAAACTCAGTCTTTTAGAAAAAAAAATTAAAGTAAAATTATATAAATTAGTTGTCAAATCAGGAAATATATTCCGATAGCCCTGTATTCTTATTTATGTTGTTTTCAAAATCCATCAAGATTTTACATACACAAGCGAATATTTACGTGTTGAGAATGTTAGTCTCGATAGAAAAGTTTGTCTTTATTTCCAAGAAGTCAATTTTTCTGAAAAAAAAATACGTGGTTCAGATAATCAAAACTTTATGAATTATTGTAGCGAGACGAAAACCCGGACCAAAGCCAAGAAGAGTTCCGCAGAATTCGGTGCCGGTACCGGCGTCACCTAGTCCTTCCTTGGCGCAGCTTTTCGCTGCCGCAGACTCGCCACAGCGGCCGAGTAGCGGCAGTGAGGAAAGCGAGAGTGCAAGCTCTGCCACCCATCACAAGGACGGTAGGCCGCGAAATCTCGGTCGCGGTGTATCGAAGCCTAAGAAGAACACGGTCGCGTCGTTGTTGGCTCAAAGCAGAGCTCTAGGGATTAAACCCACCCCGACTTTGGATCCAAGTGTGCCATTGTCTCACCAAGTATCGTTGCTGAGGTCAAATATACTGGCAGCTCAATTGCACGCTTCCGTCGCTACTGGTCAGAGTGACGAAAAGAACCAGGTAAAATCCAGCTATCAGCGTCAACGTGAAATACCTTTATCGTACGAGTATTAATTTTAACGTGTCATTTTAATATATACGAGTATTAATTTAAAAGTTAATAATTACATTTTAATAGAAACTTTATTCTTTTATTCTGACTTCTGTACTTATGTAATTTCCGTATATCTTTACGATTATCTTTTGTTAAAGTACTATCACTTGCTAACGAAGATACAGAAGAAGAAGCGACCTCGACCAATTCGTGCTTCGTGGGCGAGGAGCCATGTTCGTTTTTCTTTTTTTTTTTACTTATGATTTCGCACTAAAACCATTCTCCCTATATAGAAATCTTTGCAGGAAAAGATGAAAAACAAGTTGCTGGAGGCTTCGGGAGAAGAGAGTAACATGGACGTGACCAGCGAGAGCGGCAGTAACACCGATGTTGTCACGGATACCGATGACGACAATGCGGAAGGCACACCTAGCGCGAAGAGGAGGAAACTCAAACCCAGCGAAAGAGACCTTCAAATGCCGTTAGAGCGCGGTTGGAAGCGTGAAACGGTTATCAAGGGACTAGGAAAGACGGGAGTGATAAAAGGCGACGTGTCGTATTACAGCCCCTGCGGGAAAACTTTTAGGAGCAGTCCCGATCTAGTGAAGGTTGGTTGCAACATATTACGATGATGGTTGGTGTACGTTATCAAAAGTGATTCGCATGAAGTCGCGCTGGCAAGTTTAGAGTACTTTGCTAAACTTTCTGTCATTGCTTTCGCGCGCTATTATCATATCTACATCGTGATACATAACATAATAAGAAAATAACATAATTACGAAATACAAATGACATTTATTAATTGGATTACTGAAGTCGACTTCTTTTAAGAAGAAATCAATTTCTTAATTTCAGTTTCTGGAACATCAAAATCCAGCCGAATTAACTACCGCCAATTTTTCGTTTTCCTCTCGTCCATTGGTGGGGGAATTCCTGCAGCCAACGATGGGTTTAGCAGAGGCTGAATTCGTCAGACTCGGTGCTCAGGAAGTAGCGCGAAGACTGGAAGAACTCAGAGCGGCTGGTGGCTTTAGAGACGTACGGACGAACAATCAATATGATAGAGAGAAGCTAGCTTATGCGAAAAAACTCGCGAAGGAAGAAGCGCAACGACATAAAGAACAAGCTAGGTACGACATTCCATTATTTAAATATATTATTATTTAAACGAATTTATTTCTAAAAAAATATTAAATAATATTACTCGAGTAGATTAAAAAATATGAAAGGAGTTAATGCGCGTTATTATCTATCTGTTGAGAGAGACCACTTCATAAAATTGATAATTGTCAATAATAGTTAAATAAATTATGAAATTTATTGAAGTGTTAATCTCATCGCTATGTGAGAAGTTAGATATTTATTCACTTACTGGAATTTAATACTTAATCCGAAGTTTCGCCATCGCAACATGTTGATGTTTAATTAACGCGTATTTATTTTTCTTGCCGCAAGATTATTGCTTGCGTAATCATAAAACGTTATCGAGCAAAAAACCAGTGTCGCAGATCGCTATGTTAATTCAGAACTCGAATTCTTTTAAACATTCGTAAAATTGATGGATATAAAATAGTTTACTAGTAACCGTTGATTAATTATTTGTTCGAGTCTTTTTACTGCTCGGGAATTACGTCTACTTAATGATACTCTCATTGTAGGCTTATTAAGGAGCAAGAGAAGACAGAACGGCTGGAAGCTGTTAGACGAGAACGGGAGATCAGGAATCAACAACTACTCGAGGTAAGTCGATGTCTATCACCGAGTTTCCTTCACGTTTGTCTCGATCTCGTTGTTTCATTCACACATAAAACTGTTCTCTTATTCTATTTGGGATACCTACGTTTTTTTGTATTTTGTCCACCTGTCGTGCGTGTCGCATGCTCTCTGTGTGTGCCGTATTTATATATATATACATATATATATTATCTCCGTATATATATATATACATCTGTCTATATATACATATTATATACAACTTTTTTTAATGAATATTCTTGTATAGAAAAACTCTTTTCTTATACTATATATATACCAATGAACCTTTTACAACCTCTAATGTCCCAGAATACACGAGACACCCATAGCCAACCAACAACCGCTAGCGATAGTGACAGGAGAACCCAGCATGTCCTCCCACCCTACCCCCTACCCGCCCTATTTGATTTCTATTCTTTTTAATTTTGTCAAATTATTGTGTTTAATTGATCAATAAAAACCGTTGAAAATTGTAGTCGCAATTTTGTTTTTATCAAACGAAGGCAAACTGTTATAGAAAAGGCAAAAAATAAAATGAAAAAAATAACTCTGGCATTCAAACATTTCAAACGATCTAATAAGAGGAATAGAAAGTTTTATTTCTTTTACAATCTACTTCTTTTTGGTGTACGTTAAAATACACGCGTCGAATTTTTAATTTTTTTTTTTTTATAAATACGAACGCGAGAATCGTGAATAAATTAATATGGATGCCAGTATTGGTTTAAATTCCAAAATTCTTTCCACGATATTCGATATTTCATACACTGAGATCTGTTTTGAAACAATCCCATGTGTTTTCAATCGATACTGTTGATGCTTTTATGTATGTACGCTGTAAACAGAAGTATCGTTGATACATTTTGTTTCCCATTATTTTTGTCGATGCTGTCGGATAATGAGACAAATAATTGCATTTCATTAAGAATTATTTTTGACAACGGAAAATTTACGTGACAATAAAAGCACTTATTGAAATAATGGACGAATCGTATACACCATCTGAAATTTCATCTTTTGATCAAAATTATAATTTTAATGGATGTTTCCTCCGATTCTGCATTTTAGGCAAAATTGTTCAATCATTTGTACCTTTTTAATTATGTAAGATACTTATTATATATTACTATTTCTATTATACAGTATTTACTATTTCTGAAAATGTATATTATAGTAACTTGTAAAATTTAAAAGGATGAGATATAAAGTACGCATTAAAAATAAAGAATCGTATTATCTAAAAATAATTTCTATTCGCTACTGATTTCTATCGGATTCCAAAAAAATTGAAGATAAATTTTTTAATTTTAATTTACGCTTAATTTATGCTAGTTTAATTTTAACAAAGGACGAAGATACATTTTGATATTGGAATACGTGTTTAATACGATCGGCGTTATTCTGGAAATTTGTCTGTGCGAGAGAAAACCTCGTCGAAATAGAGGCGCGCGATTGTAGAAATTTCAAAAGTCCATCCATTGTGATAGTCCTTCAAACTATGCCCCATCGGAATCCTCGCGCAAGCCAGATTATCACCCTGTCCCCCTCAATCACTGTCACTCGTTCGTTCATGTTTCCTCGCATTCACACACGCATTCCACATCCACACGCACATCACTAGCCCGAAACATACACACACAGCCCGTGCAATTTGAAAGAATAGAAGGAGACGTCAAACGACACAATAGTGTAGTAACTGTAGCTACACGTGGATTCACATGTAGTGGAAAACGCGAAATAGGGATGCCCAGAACGTATATAATCGATCCTAATCGATTTTTTCTGGGACGTAGAGAACGAAAAACGAAGCGGATGTATATTATCGATGCATATTACATTTAGACAAGCTAATTAATATTGGCATAATTTAGCAAGGTATCGATGTAATTGAGAGCGTTATTATTTTGTTATGTGTGTATTGTGTTATCATTGTGTTCAACATTACGAGAAATAGTCGAGAGAGGAAATTATTTCATATTATTTAATATCTTCATAAATAGTCAACAAGTATGTCGCGTATTTCTTTTTTTATTTTACATAGTAACCGCTTTTATGTGCTTATAGTATCTAAAATTGGCTTTATCGGAATTACACATATTTTAGTCTTTTTAAGGGTGGTACGCCGAGTTCATAAAATCGCAATTATTAAAGTCATTATTGCAAATAACAATAATGCCACTGTATAGAATTTATTTGCCGATAGCGTAGCTTTACCTTTTATTTATTCTGATAAAATATTTAATACATACTTAACACATTCCAAATCTTGCGTCGTAATCTTAAGAAAAGATATTCTTTAGGATACATTTTGCGTAGAAAATTATTTGATTGTCATTATAATTTTAGCTTCGTATATTACCGTATAATCAATTCGCGTATCGTATGATCTCCGCGTATCGCCCCGATTCAATCCCCCGCCGGTCGACCGCGAACGACCGGTCGCATGTGGTTGCTAAACGACCACCTTCCTCCCAATTAACGCGATCGATTATATATTGGGCATCCCTGTAAACCACCACCAACGCAGGGTCGAAAGCGGCTCGCGTTCACGATCAAGCAGAAAATGAAGATCATCCAAGAGATCGAGCGCGGCAAGAGCAAGAGCGACGTGGCTCGCGAGCTGGGTCTGGCGAGCAGTACGGTTGCCACCATCTGGAAGAATCGCGAGAGCATTGCCGAGAGCTGGCGCAACCGGGACATGATGCACCAGGCAGACATCGAGGACGTACCGTCGAAGAAGCCACCGTCGATGTCATCCCTCGCGTCGACCACTGCCGCGTACTGCACGCCGGTGACGATGACGACGATGACGACGATGACGACAACGACCGCGATCACAACAACGCCGCCGTCTCTGGTCTCTGGCGTGGTCGTGCCGCCTCCACAGGTGCAGGTGGTGCCACAGGTACTACCACCGCCACCTTACCCCACCTTGACCCTGCCGCCGGCGTCGGCGGGCCTTGTGCCATCACCGCAGCCGACGGTGCCGATCTCGTCTTCGTCGAACCTGTCATCGACCACCACGTCGACCGGTACGACGACCACGACCATGCCGCCGGACAATACCCAGCAGGCACAGACCCAGACGCAGAGTCAGGAACTTCTGGAGGTAAGATGTCGTATGACGCATCCCGAACCCCCTCTCATCCGAATCACCCTGTCCATGGTCTTGCCCGCCTGGACCCGTTGATTCTCCCCTTTTTTTCGTACCCCATTAACATCCTTCACGTAATATCTCGAAGCTCGATATCCCGACATATGCGCCACTTGGATCCATCATCGACCACATCATATTCACTAATGAGTGTTGTCATATTGTCTTGTGAGTCGTTATTACTTCCGGATGTCCCTATCTCTCCTTTTGGCTTTAATTTCCTCCGCGATCCGGAAACGGTTTGCGATAGAAGGGCGAAGAGATCCCCGGAGGTAAGAGTTACCGTGAGTATACCGGCTCGCGGCTCGCGATTCTTCTACGTGTGTTTGCGTGGGGTGAAATAATATAAGTGTTTCCGCTGCTCCAACAGACGAATATCGTGCGAATTTTACCATTTTTGCGTCAGTCTTCGTCGTCTCTTCAACGTTCCTTTCAACGTTCTCTACTTTGAAAAATAGTGTACACAGTAAAATAAATTCCGTTTCAATGGAATAAATAAAGAATGAATTAGTATCTCGACTTTCTTTCTTTATTAATATGTCACAAGAAGAATACGAATAGTTTTAATATCATAAATTACTAAATAGTGTTCTTGTATCATAAATTCACTTTTTATTTCTTATTTTTTCAAGGAATTTTGAATTTTTTATAAATGTGTTTTAATTAATAAATAATATCTTGGATGTTAATCGCCTAAATATTTTGGGACTATAAGCTAAAACAAAGCTAAAAAAAAAATCACGTTTTATCTTGGTGCAGAAAATTCCATGTTTCTGAAAGTCCAATGAACACGAGTCTTCAGTAGAAAGTTTCATGATATTTTTATAGTCGTTTTACAATTCTTCAAGCTCTCTTATTATAGCAAAAGTTTATAACGTGATGACATGTATCATCAAAGTGAAGAGACGGAATCCGCGACTGACGTCATAAATTCACCCCCACGTACTACTTTTTATCGCGTAGTAATGAAATGGAAAACATACATACATACACACATACATGCATATAGATGCTCATCACCGTGCTTTCGTAGGGTTGAATGTGGCCGATCTTTTTGTTCGACCAAGCGGATTTCGGAATTTTGTTTTATTATCTGTGATCATTTATTATGCTATCTATAAAATAGTGTTTGTTTTCGAAAATTTATTTAATTCATCATCTACGGATTATTTTTAAAAAATCGTAAATTTGTATTGATTATATGTATAATTAATTAAATAAAAATTATGTAAAATTTGAAATTTTTATACTGAAATAAGTGCTTTTTATCTCATCATTATTCTAGCGAATTTAATTTAAATTGGAAAATAATTTATTTCAATTCACTTGAAGATAAGACTTAAAACTTAACATTCGTAATCTACATTCACGCTGATAACTCATGAAAAATAAAATAAAGCTCTAATTAAAGTAACGCTTCAAATCAATTATAATTTATCTTCAATTTGATTCATAGAGTACATTTCGAATCCATGCTCAAGTTTATTATTTATCAAATTTTCTCGATAAAGGACAAGAAATCCGAAATCCGAAATCCGAAAGATTATAAAGAAGAAGCATCGATCTCGAGTTCTCGTTGATCGGCGTTTTCCGAGATTGGCAGCGGAAAAACACGGTTCACTGAGAATCATGGGATCTAGATGCTAAATCAACACTGCGATCGAGGCACGTTAAAGCTAAACGATATACGTAGGCACGATAAATATATACGATAATATATAAACCGACTGTCGCAATGCTCTCCTGTGCCTAGCTTCTCCTGTCACTATACAAAATAACAGCTAGCTACATGATTATCCAGCATGCCATACTTCTCGAAGAACCTGTCTCTAGTATTCGATTATTCGCTACACGAGTATATATAAGAGCTTTCCTTTACCTTCTTGTTGTACTGCGGACGACACACAAATTACCCGCGTAATGAACATGTGACACCTATACCTCTCATATATATATATATATAAATATATACACATATATTACATATATTTTTATTACTATGTATTATCTACTGTTACATTTTATATTCCTAAGTAAAACGACACGATAGCTTTAATATTTTATCAGCTTAAGCGACGGTACATACGTACCATTGATATAATATGTGCATACATAGGCGAGTATTGCTTGGCTCCTTGCATGCCCGGCTGAAATTTTTTCACTTTTCCACGTATTCTTCTATTTCTCTTCGATCTCTGTTCATCTTGTATAATGGTGTTGATTTATAACAGTTTACGCTCTCTTATTATCTCACACAATTGACTCTTTTTTCTCCTATTTATATAATAATTAAATATAACTATTTCAATTCGTGTTTTTGCTGTCGAATTCGCTCTCAAATATTTCACGAGCGAGTCAGTCTTCGTTATGCTTGGCTGCTGTCTCGACGTATACGCGTCATTTTTCTTGGTGGGGTTTTAATATTAAATCGCATGCTTTTACTACTCTTTTTCTCTCTTTCTCTCTTTGTACAAGGATTTTTTACGAGGACCTATTGCGCTAATTGAATATGCAATGTTTATCGGTATGTAGAAACTGAGCGTGCGTTATCTCACGGCTATTACGATGAGCCTAGCATATCCGATGATAAAGAATCCACGAGAGCGCAATAATCGGATCGCCGAGTTGACAAAAACGGAAGTAAACTACGGGCATTTAGCAGAATAGATTCAGATTTTTAGATTCAGATTTTTAGCATGAATATAGCCGGGAAGGACGCAAAGATACGATTTGTAATCCCGAAATTCTAATGTAGTCTATTTTTCATTAAGGGTGCAAATTAGTAAAAGTAAGTTGTTCTTTCTTTAAATTCAAAATGAACTTAATCAGAACTTCAACTTGATATTTAAGTATCCGAGGTGTATTATTAAAAAGTTACGGTGCCTTCCTAGGAAATCTGCGCTGAAGAAGGTTCGGCTTCAAATAACAAATAATTGGCATTAAAATATAAATGCACCCGTACTAACTTCCAGCTATATTCCTGAACTTTAGAGTAGTGCTTAATCCCTGATCTGCGCTATTTAGATATCGCTTTCCACACGTAGTCTTCGAATCACAATTACACTGTGAATATCACGAAATCAAAACCCGAGGAAAAATTATCGCGGATAGACAACTTGTATAGCTATTCGTTCGATTGAGAACTCAATAAGAATCCGTTTCTATTCGTTCAGAGAAATATAAATAATCGCCACATATCAAGAAGCGGAGATCGAGATGGTTGCTTTAGAAGTCAATTGCATTAATTTTTTGTTGAATATTTTCACAAGAAAAATATTAATAATTGTCAATAAAAATTGTCGGTCAAGAAATCTTGAAAATTATATTGCATTTTTATAATAATTTTTCTCACATTCTATATATGCAATGTATAACTTTTAAAAGTTGAGTACTTCTGAAAATTATTCTTTGAATTATTAAAAATAAAGCCCTTAAACTTTTTTTTAGACTGTGCATATACAACCCTGTATGACAGTTTTCATACATTCGCTTCTGAAATGTAATAATGAATGTCAAATTTACAAGAAAAATGTTAACAATTTACATTTTAATTTAATATAATCAAAATAAAACTGCATCTTTGCAGTAATAAAATAGCTTCTCTGCTCTTGCAACCCTCTCGATCATTGCTGTGAGAAATCCAGTAGGGCATACGGTAACTTCAAGCTAATTAATCAATTATCAGTACTGATAACGGGAAAGTTTTCGTTGCTAAAACAATGCCTTTTTCTCTTGTCGTAAATACCGAGCGATCCCGCGAACGAGAACAAAATTACCTAAGTTTTCTCTTGATAAACATGATTACGGATGCGAGTGACGTGTGTATGGCGTATGCGCAGGCACGAAAAAAACGGCAGGAAGAGGTGGAGAAGATCCGACTGGAAGAACAACAAAGGAAGCAACAGGTAATTCAACAATCGTTACTATGTTAATGCTCGACCCTGTTCTTCTCGAGTTGTCTAAAGTTAGATGTAATACGCGAACGAATGACTGCCACGATACTATTTCTACAGTTGTATTAAAGAGTCTTTTAATTCCTCAGGAACGGGAGCTGAAGAGGCAGCAAGCGGTTATGCTGAAGGAGCAGGTGAGTTCTTGTCTTAAAACAAATCGTTCACCGCCAATCGTTTCATCGCTGTAGATTAGCGTGAGTGTGCGTGAGTGTGTCTCTCGTAGACGTAGAGGTGTTTTACTTTTTTGTCTTCATTCGTCGTTCCCCATTTATTTTTATGATGAAACTCCAAGTAAATTAATCTTACGTTACGTATCGAATTAACCGGAAGGCAGGAAATTTTATTTATCAAGAACGTACGCGAAATAATATTTTGAATAGAATAAAAAAAATGAAATGGAACATTTTTTTACGTGGTAGAATTTATTAATTATCGTATCTCGGAAACAGTATTTATTAGTGAAGACTTCATGTAAGTTGCATGTAATTTTTTTGTAGGGATGTTTGAATAGAATGTTTGATTTTAAACTCTTTGATTGTAAATATTCATAGATTTTTGCAAAAGATTTACCCTCTTATTTAAACTGACTTGAGTATTAATAGAAATATAATCTCAAATTGAATTAAACATATTTTTTAATGAAAAGTTACATCGTTTCTGAAGAATTGCAATTCTTTTTATCGTAATCTTTTTGCATTTTAGAAAACGCGTTTCCGATCTTAAAAAAATAGCACGTTGTACATTAACATTTATTCATGTCATTGCTCCGAAATAACTTTTTGAAAGTTAGGAGATCGTATGTATTATTTTAATGTTTAATAAAACACAGTTATTGTATAAGGAAATTAATTACGCAGATATATATGAGGAATGCAACGCTATTATTTTACATGTTACTTCAGTGATTAGTAAGTTCTAATTTACGTTGTAGAATATTCACTTTGAATAATCTAACATTCTGTGTTTCGGATCCACAGCTCTAACTCATTATTTATATTACCAATATTCATCGAAAAGTAAAATTGCTGATGCGATTAATATATCATTTTCGGGGAAGTGTAATTCATTACATATCATATGCGGGATGTTCATTCTTTATCACAAAAAATGAATTTTAACTGTGGACTACCTGATGAATTTCGAGTAAAATTTTTTAGCGAAACTTCAGTGAGAATCCGAATATGAAAGTATACAATGAAAATTAAAGATTATCCGCACAAATAAAAAACTTTTAGGATTAGATAAAATTTCAGTCTCTTATTTTCAATAGATTCTAATAAAAGCTTGAATTTATTATGAATTATATTACTAAGACATTTAATTGCCTTAAATACAACCATTTAATATTTCATTAAAAATTGTAAAGTTTTTCTATATGTAATGATTCTTGTTTAAAATTCTTGTTTAAAAAACGTTAATGATTCTACATTGGACGAACATGCTGTCGCGAAAATTTATAAGGATGAAGATGAGACATCCCGTAATCACTTATCGCACTTGCTTTATCTTAAAATCGAAACAATCAGTCCAACATAACATTGCCGCGCATTGCTCAACAATCTTGTCGTGAAAGGATCGATCGCACTGCCGATTTCGCGACACGATTTAATTCTGTGGCAGTCAAATAAGTAGAGAACATCTACAGTAGAGAGCGAGGGAAAGATTTTAGATTGAGTGTGGCGGTTTGAGCACTAGTGGACTGTGGATGTGTTTTGTGCCGCAGATGTACATGCAGGAGCTCACCAAGCAGCGCGAGATGCTCTACACCGTCGAGCTGGTATGTCACATACCCAATCTAGCGTCTAACAGAACGGCATTAACGAATTAGCGACTTGCTCTCGCAACTAACTCGCATCGGCTCTGCGTTACATCGCAAACTGCGGCGTGTACATGAACGGCTATGCGTTACATTTCTATCAAATTTCTGACGTGTGTCAATTCGAGATCTATCTAACGACGACGGCTTATCGGATTACGTGTCGCGGTTTACATGTACCGTTCAACACCTCGGCATACTGTACTTTTGTCCGTAACGCAATAATGTTCCATTTCTACCAATGTAGAATAGCTTTAATCTTCGAACTTATCTCCTTATTTTTTTCTAATTTTAAGAAAGAATTAGAAAAAATAAAGAGTAAGTTAAACTGAGATTAAAATTAATCTCAATACATTGGTAGAAATTGATACAAGCCCGCTTACTTAATCGATCTGTATTTGCTTCAGCTTTCACAAATCATTGCAGTTCATAAGCTTACATACTGTAAAAAAAAAGCACACGTTTCGCATTTCTGAGTTCAGTGCTAGGGACCCGAAATTTTTCACTCGGTTGCGCTATGTGATGACGTATTTGGTAGAAACTTCTTTCGAAAATTTTAAGAATTGTAGGATTCATCTGGCTAAAGGGAGATGTTTCGAGTAGCTCGGGCAGCCGCTGGTTCTGGTTTGCTAGAAACTGCACGGTTTTCTGCGCACTGTAAATGTAAAAGGGCGATTTCCGCCATCGACGCGTCGTATTGCTCTCCTTTTGACTATCAGTGCATCCGTTTAACAATACTGTTCGTAATGTGTAATGCGTGAAAGAGAAATTTGGAACGGTTGTAGAGTTTGGCCCATTATCCATGCGTGACACAAATACAAAGTGGAAAATCATGGGAATTGTACATGAACTTGAACAACTCGAATTACAACCAAAGTCCTCATTTCTTCAAACGTTTATATTTATCAAAAAAATACGTAAATTTTCTAAAATATAACCGTTCTTAGACTTTTTACTTAAAGTTTAAATTTTCCATTGAAGATTTTTGAAGTTTAATGAATAATAATATTTGTAAAAAAAAATAACTGATTTTTCATTTCACACAACACACACACACACACACACACACACACACACACACAAATACACATATATTGCGCTTTATTGACAATGCACAACAGAAAATTTAAATACAGTCGCAATTTTATCTTGATTCAACATTATCTGCATGAGCGCGTGTTAGTTAGTTTTTCTGCATGTTATTGTAACACGATTAATGATGACCGCAGGAAAGAGAAAGAAGGAGGCAGCATATGGCTCTGGTACGAGCACTAGAGAACCGTCGGAAGATGGAGGAGAAAGAGAAGAAACGCTTGGAGGCCAGGGCCGAGAGAATAGCGACGAAGGAAAAGCGGGCGGAACAGAGAAGAATTGAGTTGGAGTTAATCGAACAAATTCGCAAACCCGTAGAGGATATGGAACTGACAGGTACGCGAAAGTGACTGATATTGACGCGATGAGAACATTGCTCTTATTACATCACGTAGCGAGCTAAGAACTTAGGTGCCAAGTTCGTGCATTTCTGAATAACAAGAATTTTAGATTAATGTGATATCTAACTAATTCTAACTAATCTTTTAGATCATAGACCACTGCCAGAAGTCAAAAGAATACCTGGACTTAAGCTCTCCGGGCAAGCATTCGCAGATATCGTTATGGTCTTCGAATTTTTGCACAATTTCGGGGAGACTTTAGGATTCGGTGAGAACATTTTGTTTTACATCTGTCAGAATAAAAACCATTTATCATTTTATTCGGCATTCATTGTTATTATCCTATTTGTTGCAGACATGGAATCGCTACCGAGCTTGAAGAGTCTTCAACTTGCCCTTCTCAATGATGAAGAAGCTGAGGAGGAAATGCTGTCGGTTATGACACATCTGTTGGTGTGTGCTATTGAAGACCCAGGAATCCCGCAACCGGCCAGACATACTACAGGTTTAGGTCAAAGTTTGCGTCAAGCTGACATCACTCACGCCAACATCAGTGAAGTACTGCGAATTTATTTGTACGCGAACGCAACCGGCGAAGTAAAGGCTTTGACAGGGGTGTGCCTTGAGCGTGAGCGTGACAAGAAATTTGCCGATCATCATCAGAACGGCGGTGATTACGCTTCAACCTGCTCGGGAAAGAATGCGCAGTTCTATGAGCACTTACATAACAACGAAACATGGAAGATGTCAGAAAGATTGCGAGACAAGCCTTTCTTAGCATTGAATCCGACGCATAAAGCACAGATGCTCGCTTTTCTTTGCAATGAGTTACTGCAAAATAAGGCTGTGATCAGACAGATAGAGGGTAGCCTCGAGACGGTAGCTCAGCTGAGGAAAGAGAGATTCGTATTAGATACCAAAATCAGAAAGTAAGTTGAAATGAAGAAATAATTGATTAAAAGATTAGATTAACGGAATAATAATATTAAAACTATTTTAAATCTAATAATATTTTTTTATTAAAAATAATTTATGATAGAGAAGCTACATTAAATTAAAGGGAACCATTACATATTAAATTATGCTTTTTCCTATCAGATCTATGTTTTGATAACATTGTCATTGTTTATACAGGCTTAGACAATTACATAGTCGAAAAGTCCGAATGGAAGCCGTGGGTGTCATTGTTAATAAGATTGGCGACACGATCACCATTGAAAAGAAGGAAGGTGAGGAAGAAGGCAATACTACGTCTACTGCCGTAGGTACGACACCTACACCAGACGAGATTCATCACGAGGACGAAGTAGAGGACATGTCTGAAAACGAGAGTGAAGGCACTCAGCCAGAAGAGGTATACTTTAGAATATTGATTTAATCTTAAGTTAATTTGGAGATTTAATTGATACTTAAAGAAAAATTCTTATTTAGGAGGAGGATAAGAATTTATCTGGAGAAGAATTGGGTAAGAAATTGGATAAACTATTGAAGCAATCAGAGGAACAACTACAAAAGTTGAACAGCTCTTCGAAGCAACTCCGTGCGCACATATTCGGCCAGGACAGGTATTGGAGGAGATATTGGGAATTAGCATGCGCCGGTGGTATTTTCGTGGAAGCTATGGAGAGCGCCGAACCGGAGGTTCTCGACCTCCAAGCCGAGCTCGACGAGAAGTACAAAAACATGCCGATAGAAGAGAAATCTGAAGTGAAGCAAGAGGGTGAAAGCAAGAATTCCGAAAATCGCGAAAATGAAGCACCAAACGAAGTTAAGGCTGAAAAGAAACATAATTCGAGTGAGCAGAATGAGAACATAAAATCTCACGGAGATAAGATGAAGTCCGAGGAGGTCAACTGTAAGAAAGAGCCTGTACAAAATTGCGGCTCGGAGAATGTAAAGGAGGAGAAAAGAAATAATGACGATAGTACAATGGCAGATGCGAAGACAAACGTCACATCCGAGGAAATAAAACAGGAGACGGAGGTGATCAATACAGATGTCGACATGAAAGAAGAAGTGAAAAAGGAGAATGAAGAGACGGACGAAGATATGACGAAACCACTGGTGAAAATGATGGAGGATAAAATTGTCGAAACAATACCGAATGGCGACAAGTTCAACCACGTCAATAATCTACACAACGGGAAAGAACTCAACGGCTCCTTTATTTCCAGTGAGTTTCTATAAATCTTTATTTAGGACAGACTTTTCAACATTTTTAATTAATTAGTTATGTCGATTATTTCAGACAATAGCAATGCCGAGCCTAATTGGTTTTCCATTTTACCGCGTGAAACGTGCGATACTCCAGGACCTAGCACTAAGCAAATCTTTGGCATAGCCGAGCCGACTGAGCTCAGAATTCCAGTGTTCCCACCGCCCGCTAGTCCGAGTTACGATAGATGCGATAGTCCAGCACCTCTGATATTAACTCAAGATGAGGCAGCACAGCTAGAATATTTGAAAGTGCACGGTTTACCACCTCCTGGCGAAGCCAAACCGGTGTCAAAAGGTAAGTCGAATTAATTTGTGAATATTAAAGTAAAAGTATGCCCACGCAAATAATTGTATTTTCCAAGTTTCTAATTATATATTTGTTTTATATAATTAGAATAATATATATGTAACTTTATATAGATCTGAGATATGGTTGGTGGAGGATAACAGACGTTGACACGTTCCAAGAACTTCTCGAGCATCTACACTCCCGCGGTGTCCGCGAGAAAGAGTTAAAACGCACAACATGGGCGACGATGGAATCCTTCTTAGCCGTTACCGGTAAAATTAATGTTGATCCTGGTAACGTTTCCGCCACGGAACTTCAAGCGGAACCAGATGATCCCAATACGCCAATTCCAAAACCCGATAATCCGAATAATTGGGGCGAGCAAGTTGCGCTACGAGTAGATGCTCAACTTTTGGAACAAGTGGAAGCGCTTGAAGATAAAGTGGCTAATGCTAGCATGCAAGTCAAAGGTTGGAAGCTACCGCCGCGAGCGGGAACTGAAGAAGCCGAGGAAATTGAGAAGTTGAATGAAATGGAAAAGATTAGTGCAGTCGAGCAAGCTCGGCAAAGGCTACTTTCTTTGGAGGCAGCTATAGAAAGAAGATACTTAAAACCACCTTTAGGTGTTTGGTAAGATAAATTTTCTATATTATTTTATTGTATATAATAATTATGTCTCGCAATTGTTTCTTCATTCAATAGTAAAAAGAAAAATTATGATTCCGTATCTCGCAAGAAAATTTTATAAAAGTAACAAAATATAAATGATTCTTTTTAAATAAAATTTGTTTAATTAGTGCCTTCTATCATTCATATATAATCATTGTTCAAGCATTCAATTAATATTTAAATTAAATTTGTTGAGCAAGAGGTTTACATTTTAATTATATTTTAATTTGATGTTGGTAATTTTATAGCACGGGAGATCCCAATTTGGCAGCCCTCAAGGCGGAACAAGCAGCAGCCGCTAACGCAAACTCGAATAATTCTGAGCAAAATAACCAGACGCCTGCACCGCCAGAAGAAACGACACCACGGGGTCTGAACACCTGGCGGGAGGCGACGGCACGAGCGCACACGTCGGCGCAACTCGCTATGGCACTCTACATGCTCGAGGCTAGCATCGCTTGGGACAAGAGCATCATGAAGGCTGTGAGTCTAACAACAGCTAGAAACTCGGTCTGCGCCAAGCTACGAAACCGCTGCGTCTCACTCAAAGCTACCAATCAGTACAAACAGCTATTGACTACTTCTCAGACCTCTGTGGGTATTCGCACTAACTTACTAACCGAATCGTCCTTTACTACCTCTGCTCCCGATACCTTTGTCCTTTCCGTTGAATGGCTTACAGAGAACGTACGTCGCCTCGAATGGATATCGACAGGTGTCTACTCGATCCGATGACCAGAGCCTTAACGATCGTTTCTCACGACAGTATTTTTACAATACGTCCGTTTCCAATCTCATTCTCTAAAATTCTGTATATCACATGTGCGAACAATATGGCAATGAAATTTGCATACATCCGTTGGATTTCGCTCTGTTCGCGCGATACCTGAACACACTTGTTCCACTTGTATTTATTTATATGGATGCCGTAGATATATTATAAATAAACACGCGTCCATCGATGATGTCCATAAATTACTGAATATTGGAACACATAATGTCTATATATATAAACCATAACGAAAATATACGTTAAGAATGTACATTCAATGGTGGTCAGAGTCTAACGTAACGGTTGCATGCAAAACTGCCGCTTACTGTTTGTTTGTTTTTTTGATAAACAATTTATTTTTTAACTTTTATGTTCGCATAGTTCTAGTTCGCTTTTTCACATTCTAGTGCGTTCAGAAAAATTCCATTGTCGTCATCATGATTGATTTACTGTTGCTTACGTTTGTATTATTGCACGCATTTAAGTTATATTTATTATAATATGAGTGCATACAGCATAGATTTTGTGATTCATCTTGTGATAACCAAAATTATCTTTGTCTTATTATTTTATGAATATTTATTTAGATTAAATTGATACTAAATTATTTTGGATTTGATTTATTATACATAGATTTTATTTAGCTTATAATTAGCTTTTATTTTTGCGTAATTTTTAATTGTGTTTTTGCGCTTTATTAATTGAATACATATATTGTCTATACTTATCTAGAGCTTTGTTATTGCTTTAAAAATTATTTTAAGTGCTCAACTAACAAACTGCTATAATCTTCATGCTATTTTAGCCATCAATGATTAACTCTTCCGTTTTCTTTTAAATGAAATGAGAAGTTTATTTATTTTGGTTGCAGAATTGCCAGTTTTGTCATAGTGGAGACAACGAAGATAAGCTGCTGCTCTGTGATGGCTGTGACCGTGGCTACCATACTTATTGTTTCCGTCCAAAAATGGAAAACATTCCTGATGGTGACTGGTGAGTAACGCTTATGCGTATTATATTCTTGTCTAGTTCTATTTGAAGCAAAGAGTTTTAAATATTTCTTGTTACTTCCAGGTATTGTCACGAATGTATGAACAAAGCAACAGGTGAACGCAATTGTTTAGTGTGTGGAAAGAGAGCGGGTAAAAATCTGGTCCTATGCGAACTCTGTCCTAGGGCTTATCACACTGACTGCCACAATCCTGTCATGCCAAAAGTAAGTAATTATCAAAATATGTCTCTGTAAATACTTCAAGATCTCATTATTTAATTAAATCAAACACGTACTGCAAATATAAATTTTGTACATAATATATTTTGCTTACAGATGCCACGAGGGAAATGGTATTGCTCTAATTGCCACAGTAAACAACCAAAGAAGAGAAATAGTAGTCGAAGGAGTCATACCAAAGGGGGAGGCACCAGAGAAAGTGAAAGTTCTGATCATCCACCAGCTAGGTGATTACGTTAAAAACAAACAAACATTGTCAAGTTGCTGGCTTAATGACGTTTCATGCGAAATATATTAGAAAACAGCTATAATGAACGATTTGATAATATTCATCGCAACCGCAAATGGCGGACAAGTATTATTCCCGATTGAATAAAGTAATCTCAATACGAATCTAACTCTGTATACGAAAACTATCTGTATACACTGTACTCATGCGTTTACCTACTTAATCCTCGGCCCGTGTCGTAATACCGCCGAGAATTTTTGTCGTCTCGAGGAACTTTTCCTTTCATGCAGGGTGTTCTATGAGAAGCTAGATCTAATTTTTCATTCTTTGAAGGTGATTGTAACTAATAGATTTTCCCGAGTGATTTCCGTTTCTTCAGTGTCTTATCCCAAGTTTCTACGGGACACCCTGTACATTCATGATACATCGTTGTTGTCTAGTGTATTTGCGATCGCCGACTGTGAAATAGATATTTTCTCAGAAATATTCATCGTAACAGTAGAGCCGCCTTCAGGTCGTGTATGATGAGTCGGAAATAAAAACGAGAGAGCGCAAGAGGGCGAAAAATAGAACGGAAAAAGTAATAGAACGAAGTAGAGAACGAACGAGAGACAGAGAGTCAGAGAGAAACGCAAATAATTCATCGGGAGCAGCGTACCCGTCTCAGCCGGACACACGATCGAATCTTATGCAATTCGTCCTTGCGCATTCGTCCAGAGGCTTTTATGACGGGAAACCTCCTGCAGAACGGAAGCTAATCGTGCAAATAATTTCTCTGTTGTTTTGCGCCGCAGTCCAACGCCATCAACGGCATCGAACACGCACGTAGAGGATGTCAGTTCGTCGGAACCGCCGACTCCTACCGCCTCACCACGGAAGGAGGGTAACAATCGGACGCTCACGAAGAAGCAACAACGAGAGCTGGCGCCTTGTAAGATACTCCTCGAACAGTTGGAGCAACAGGACGAGGCCTGGCCGTTCCTCCTGCCGGTGAACACCAAACAGTTCCCGACCTACAAGAAAATCATAAAAACCCCCATGGATCTCAGTACGATTAAGAAGAAGTTGCAGGACTCCGCGTAAGTTGTCCAATACGCGCCAGCGATTAGTTAAGTGAACGTACTATCTTTAGCTGCCTTTCCTCTCAAAAACTCTTGGTCTTTAAAACAGGCCTAATAGATCTAACATACACACACATATAGACTGATCGCAAAAAAAAACCCTATTGACCGATCGTCAACCTTGGTCGGCATTGGAAGGCTGAAGTTTTTCACAACGAGTGCTTCTCGATGCAGGTACAAGTCTCGCGATGAGTTTTGCGCCGATGTCAGGCAGATGTTCATCAACTGCGAGGTATTCAACGAGGATGACAGTCCTGTGGGCAAGGCCGGCCACGGGATGCGCAGTTTCTTCGAAATGCGCTGGACCGAGATCACCGGCGCGCCGCCTCCACATCCACAAACACATAGCTGAGGTTCGGTACGTTCGCGCAACACCTGCAACAGCTTCGCTCACTTCTACTATTAGGATATGCGTCGCGTCACCGACAGTCGTCGAAAGGGACTGATCCACCCTCTACCACTTCACTTCCAAGCATTAATCGGCCTCGTTCTAGCGGCCAATCGAATTTTCCATTGTAATAGTAATTGCTGTGAACGCGGGTACACACTCGCCTTATTGTATCATCCATTCTCGCTGTTCATCACTTACGCGAGTGCGTTTTTCTCGCGTTTCATAAAATGCTCTAGTACTTGGGTATACTGTGACACGAATGTCTCGTACTTCATTTCCTTGTTAGCACCTATGACGCGATTTTCGTCAAACTTACTCATTGTTAAGTATTATAGCGAGACGTTCTAAGCCGATCGGATATTCGGCTTCGGTTTAACGAATATTGGTAAAAGTGCGACAAGTATTGCACTTAAGGTCGAGATTTTGGTCTCCGATAACAAGCATTTCTCGACATCGACGTGATTATTCAGCTAGAAGCATGCGCGCATCGTTTCGATCTTTGTCGATTAGGACGGAGCGATACGAATGGTCATTGTACTTACCGAAACAAGTGAACATTTGCCTAAGCGACAAAAGTGTAATTTGCGATTGTATTATACGGGCTTAACGCCGACGTATCGTCGGCAAAAGAAATATTTTGCAAAGTAATAAATGTGAAAAAGAGAGAAGTTATATATGTATATATAAATATATAAATATGAATATGAATATAGTGTATATGTATACAGAATCTATATACATATATTGTACACATGTCACAACATACATACATGCAAGCGTATATTTGCCCACGGATAAGCACGATAAGGGTATTATTCGCTGTAGAAGTAGAATAGACAAAACGATGAACGAAGTTAATGTTTCGATTTGTAATATGACAATCTAGATAGTTAGAATAAAATTATTATTAATTTATAATAATTACTACGATATTAAATCAATAATAATTATAAAAAAAAAACTTTATTCGTTCTCTTTGCAAAGATGATCGAACAGCACTTATGTCCAATGAGAAGAATAAAGTTTTTTTATAATGCAAGTAAAACTTATTCCCGACTATCTGAATTATCTTATTACAAATTGAAGAAAAGATCTTAACACCGTTTCGCAGAACCAATTTACGTTCTTTGCATTTAGCGTCAGATTTTGTTAACTTGTGAATTACATGACAAAAGATGCATGATGTATGCAGAATGAAACTATTCGTAACATAACGAAGAGAGAAAATATTCATATTTTAACACATCAGTATTTTAAGACAAGGATATACTGTGACTATTGTTGACTGTGTTGTATTGATTCGCGGATATTAAAAATCTGTCAAATTAATAAGTATAGGATCTACTATTGTAACTGCTGTTACTTTTGTAAAAGAAGAATGTTAGACGGTTATTGTAATGTAGTCAATGATTATTCCCTATTAATTAACTACATGTCGCGTTTTTACGTATTCCATGTTACGAATGATACGTTGAAAACTTTACTCGTAGAAAAAAAAGTATCAAGTTTTTCTAGAATACTCTGTCTGTTTGATTTTATGCAACATGCAATGTCGTTTGGAATAGTATACGTTGCATGTGTAAATCCAAAATCTTCCACTGCCGTTAGAGAGATTCGCATTGTGTTAAGCTCGTCAATCCAATATTTATTATTTAGAGATTATTTTAACTGATTTTGCACGCGGAAATGTCATTTGTTATCCGCAAAAGTGGCAGCATCCATCTAGCTTCCTATTTTTCGTTCATCGAGAGTGTCATAAAAGTTCCGAATCAACGCAACATATACACAACAAAAATTAGACATTCAGGAACAACGTTATCATCATCTGTCAAGCCAATTAGGGCGTTTGAAAATGCGATTAGTATAAAAATGATTCAAATGCAATAAAAATGCATTGCATAACGAGCGCCTTTGAGGGAACGAATTCTTTTTCAGAAGTAACGCGATTGTGTTTTTGTCGTCATTGAAAAGCTAGGTTTTCATAATTACACCGCGCGCGTACATGCGTAGTATTATTATTATAATGTTAAGAATTATATATTTGCAATTTTACCCGCGTCAAACTTGATGACGCGGTGTAACTCGCGTCGGTTTTCTTCCATCAGCGCAGAATTTTCTAAGGACGATTATCTGTGCTCGGTCGTCGAAAGATCTTTCGAAGTATCGTCGCAATGTCGCCGTAGAATAAAATGCGAAGGGATAGTACATCGCTCTGTGAATGATAGATTGTCAAACGGCGGCGAGTTTTTCCGATTAATAAATGTGGTATATTTATAAGTATAACCATCTTACGCGAGACGGTGTCGATGTAACAAGAACACATTAACACTTGTATCTTGTTTTGTAATTGATGTACATTATTGCTCGTAATAGCAAAATAGTTGGTAATAGCGAGAGAAACCCGGAGGAAAGGGAGTTCAACCGTAGTGTAACATGCTAAATGCTTACGGTTTAAGGAAAAAGGAAAAAAAAAACATTCGTAGCGTGTAAAAGTATTAGGTAAAGTATAAATGCCAGCGGAGGAGCGACTACGAAATAAAAAGTAATTAATATCGTTCAGGGTGTGATTGAAACAGAGCGTCGAACGTTGAGCATCGTAATTTAAGAACGAACATCCGGTAAGATCGTTGACGAGATTGCGCGATGATTGTAAATGTAATGATTCCGTGGCGTTTCGAATGCTAAGAAGACAGTAATTGTTAACTTCATTGTTTTTAGAATTTGCTGATGAAAAGAAATTTAAAAGATTTTTTTTTAATTTCAAATACTATGATTTTAAGAATCTACAAATTTAATTATTAGATCATCTATCTCCATGTTTGTACCGCATTTAAATTTGAGACACTCGGCATATTAATTTGCAAAGATAGTGCAGGGCAATTTTATTGTTTTTGTTTTTTTCCTGTTTTGTCCCCGCTTTGTTCTTAATTGCGTGTAATTTTAACTTTTTCAGTAAAAAAAAAAAGAAAAAAAAAAGAAAATCGTTAGCTTTTCGCAACATACAACGAGAGACTGCGATCGATTCATGTATGTACAAGTTTACTGATATAAAGAAAGCGCAGATTGTGGGGCATTTTATCGATCTTACCGATTGTTCTTCGAGAGGCACCGGCCGTGTCATTAGGAGCACTGCGCCTCGCACTGTCATACAATAGCCGATACGTTTAGACATCTCATACATTCAACAACAAAACCGACACACAACAGAAACAAATAATTTTTTAAAATTTAATTATTATTTAAATAGTACAGTTACATTGTTAGTACGAATAACGACGCTTTTTATACGAATTTTAGTTTTTAAACGTCGATCTTACGATATATATATATATATATATATATATATATATATATACATATATATATATAATATAAATAAATAAATATATATATAGTATATAAAAATGAGAGACAATGGTAATAGTAATAATAATTGATATCGATTAACAGAGCGGATAAAGAGAAACGAAGGAATTGTATGGAAGGAGAGTAAGTGAGTGAGCGCAAGAATGAAAGAAGTAGAGAGAAAGGTAAATGAGAATGCATGTGTGTATGAAAATAAAAAAGAAAGAAGAGAGCGCGATATTTAAGTTAGGTGATTGTTTGTCTATCGTATACACGAAGGCATACGTTAGGTAGCCTCGATGCTATTTAAACAGACTTAATTAATGTATTGCAAATGAATTAATAAAGTGTAAGCGAAGCGTGTATCTATATAGTGCGATTTTTTCTTTTCTGGCAACTTCAATAAAATTCTTGATGAACAGATCTCCTGTAAAAAATTAAGATATACAAGAATAGGCTGAACCTCTTCCTATAAAAAAAAACTCAGAATGCTTTTGCAAATTTTATAGATATATTCTTATATCGATGGACCTGGATATCGATAGAAATTTTATTAAACTTTCTTAATTTAGACATTTTCGTCTATAAATTAAAATCATGTCAAAGAGAGATTGACATAGTTTTCTAAAAATGACATTAAATTATTGTAATATTTTATTTTTCTAGATTTACTTGATTCCTAATAACATACGTCAAAATTCAGGAGACACTAATATATTAGTAACAATTAATATTATATACAGGATGTTTACTACCTGAAGAAAACTTGAAAAATCGAAAACTTTTAAAGAATTTCTATTTTTACTTTTGAAACAAAAATTAAGGATTTTCATGGAATTGTATTCATATTTAGAGAAGTTTTTTGAATTTTACTTTTAAATTTTAATTCTATCTATTTCTGAAAACATTTCTTTAATCATTTTTTCTTGATAATGCAAAATGTTGATAACTGATAACTTGATAATAATAATAAGTATAATATACACATCCGTATATATTCACGTTTACATGTACATTCTTGCGAGTTTTTTTCACCGTGCAAGACGCGTGCAAAATTCGAATTTGCCGCCGCGGCGCAAGCGTGATGCCGATTATGCAGCGAAGCTAACTTCAGAATGGATTATACGACGATAAACCGAGCAAACACAGGCTGACAGGCAAACAGCAAGGACGTCAAGGACTAGACGCTCGACTTCGACCTTCGTTCGCGACGGTGAATTACGTGTACAGGTGTACACAAGTAATAAAGTACGGTATTCGATCGCCGCATGGCTCGTGCCGGCGAGAGGGGATCGGTTACGCACCCATTAATCAATTGCCCCACGGAGCGGCTCATCATTCGAGAAGACTCGGTATTGCCCACGTGAACATCTCGCTCATCATGCGATGACGGTTTTCAACTACCTTTGTAGAACTGCCAGTGAGTATGATAATTCACAGATCACATGTGTATCAAGTATTCGCTAAATGATTCCTCGTGCAATTTTATTGTATTTCATATCGTTCATATCGTTGTATTTCATATCGCACTCAGTTATACATTGAGGCAGTGACAAGAGATACGATTAGAAGAATAGAGATTGAAATTTGGGACAAGCATCGTAGATCGATCATTTTTCTGCTGAACTTTTTATTATCTCATTTTTGTCCTCTTCTGCTAGCAGTAAAACTGAAATGTATACAAACTTAAATGTACTATCTCGATTCAAGTGCGGAAAGTGCAGCCTAATGTCATCGTTTATTTCGCACAACACAATGTGTGCTTTCTATTTCGTAACACGAGTGTTCTATCTTTGTTACTCACCGGATATCACGAAAGATAGGATGATGTTTGTGTTGACCTGTGTCACTAAATAAAAAGCACTCGATGATTTTTGCACGCTCACGATATTATGATAATAATATCGACATAACCTTTCCGAAAAAGAATAACCATTTATATTTAGACCATTTATATTTACTTACATTTAAATTTATTTAGGACATAGTCCTAAACATTTAAATGCTATTTACTATAACACATATAATGGAAGAAAGAGCACATTTTTATGACATTTTTCTTATGACAGCCCTTGATTCTTGTAATTAAATCTGTTCGCGTTACTTGAAATTCCCGAAAAATGTTTGCACTTAAAATAAGATAAATTATATATAATATATTCAGACGTTGAAAAAAAAGAAAACAAAGATGCTAAATATAAAAAAAACAACGCAAACAGACCTACTGTTTTTATCGCATGATTAAGCAATTCATATTTTGATTAATACCATTAAATCAAAGACAATTGTTAAAAAAACACTATCATATCATGTGTATATTTAATATAATTACGGTTCTTAAAGAAAATAAAAAACAAACTTGAAAATTTTAAGGTTTATTTTCCTATATGTTTTCAAACCATAAAGTAAAGGATATTTAAAAATAAAGAGTGAATTGAGTTTTGAAGAAACAAATCTAAAAGATAGCTATCTAAAATAAAGGACATATGGTCACAAATATAATGCATTTATTTTAAAATACATCTTTAATAAAGTACATCTTTAAAAACATGTTTTGGAATTGGTTCCATCTTTTGATAAATTTTACCTGTTGGGTAAGTAGCAAGATTATCCAATCATATGCATGCATTGCCAAATTTACCTCACAGGTAAAATTTACCAAAAAATGAAACAATCGGCCCATAAGCCCGACACAATATATAGTTACCTAAAGATTAAAGGTAACCAAGAAATTTATAAATTAATTTCATTAATGAATCTGTTGGTAACCTTTAATCTTTAGGTAACTATATATTGTAAAAACGGATCTTAATGTTTTTTTACGTTTTCATATATTTGTAAAATAAAACAAACAGTTATACATTCATATGAATTATTAATTTAATTTATTTATGTAAATTAAACAATACACGTAATGTTTTTATCAAATGATTAATTTAATTTTACATTGTATTGATGATTTTAAAGGAAAACTGTGAATACATGAACTGAAAAGTTCAGTTCAAGTTTCAAAATTTCAAAGTTTTATTAATTAGTAATTAATTAAATTATAATTGATTAAAATTGATAAAAATATATTTCAGAAACAGCCTTTACCATTTTCATTTTATTATGAATAAAAAAACATGAAAATACATGAAATTAATAATTGGTATCTGATTATACATAATTTCTTTTTAGGAACGCTGCAGCTTTTACAGTTTCCTACTCATGTGCAAAGAAGTCTGCGCATTTTCTTTCGAAATGAATCTAGTTTTGTGCCTAAGAAGATACTTATTGTGGCAAAATTGTCCCGATATCATTTCGAAAGATTACAAGAACCCGATCTCAGCGAGGCCCAGCTGAAGATGAAATTGATAGAAAGAGGTTCAGATTATGATAATATGTTCGCCAGCCACTTGGCTAACAAAGCTATAGAAAATCAAGTTATTCACCTTTTGGAAAAGATGAATGTGGAATATAAGATAGTAGATAGGTGAGTTCAAATCTTTTTGGTAAAAAAATTATAATTAAAAAAGTATAATTGGAAAATAGCAAAATTCAATTTCTTAAATTTATGATAAAGTTGGAAAAAATCATACGTTTAGAGTTGGATATTTTACAGGAAGATGAAATGGAAAAGTGAAAAATTTAATCTTTCCAATTATACGGGATGCTTTGTTTATTAAGTAAATTAACGTACATGTCCAATCACATTGATTCTCAATTCACTTTTCTTTATCGCTTTCTACTAACGTTTGACCTTTCTTTTAGAGAGCCTGTTATGATATTCTGTATTTACAACAAAAGTAGTAGTGTAGCGACAATATAATCGCCACATGTGTACTAACTTTAATAAACTCAATAAACAAATCCAATTTCGTATGTCAAAATTAAAATATTAGTCATTAAACGTTTATCACGAAATAAAGATTATCATGAAATAGAAGATGTATTGTATTTTTTCAGAACAAGTTTAGACCATTCGCTTTTTACATGGGCAGATTTGGTGCTGCCAATTGGCGGTGACGGAACGTTTCTCCTAGCCTCGAATTTAGTATTTAACAATAAAAAACCTATAATAGGTATTAATTCCTATCCTAAAAAGTCGGAAGGCTATCTTTTATTATCAGCGAAATATACGAAAAACATAACAGAAATTTTCGAAATGCTAAGAGCAGGACACTACAGTATACTCATGCGAAGAAGAATTCGGATCACTTTAAAGGGAGAAGACATATGGCAAGCTCCATTTCATATGCATGAGAAAGGACGCATCGTTGGCACTGAAAGGCACGTTATATTAATACTATAAATTATTATAACTAATTTATATTTGTTAAATCATAATAGTCGATTTTTAAATTTATATCTATTATTACTGTTTCTTTACTGCAAACCCAATTGTTTAATTATTTTATTATGTATTTTGTAGGTTTTATGCGAACGAAAGGTTCGAAAACAAGCACAGTTTACCAAAAGAAAGGCGTCTACCTTGGTTAGCGCTTAATGAAGTGAGTTTGTTAATGCTCCTCGATGCATGTATAAATATTAGAAGTCGGATGACTTGCTCTTTTATGCATATCTCAGGCCTGGTTTTTGTCGCTAGGTTTTCATGGGTGAAATATTATCGGCACGGACGAGTTCCTTATTTATAAAGTTCGATGAAGAACAAGAGTATCACAAAATAAAAGGCTCCGGTTTGTGCGTGAGCACTGGAACAGGATCAACATCTTGGCATAAATCTATACACAGTTTAAATCATCAAACCGTACGAGAAATATTAAATCTCATAGATATTGAACGGCCATTCACTAATGAAGAAATTGATATGATTTGTTCAACGTTCAATAGCAGCTTACGGTTTGACGCAGGTCAGTACGTGCGATATGTGAATAATAAAAAAAAATACGATATCGATATGATGCTATTTTTATTTACAGGGGATTCCAAACTGTGTTATTCTATAAGAGATATGATAATGACCAATGCAATACCCGTTTCGAAAGACGTCCACACTCGTGGTTTCTGTAGAAAGGCTATTGTGAAATCACAGTGCTTCGATGCGGGTTTGGTTCTGGATGGTGGAATAGCAGTCCCCTTCAACTTCGGCACCATTGCGGAAATAGAGACTTTTCCTGAAGATTCCTTACGAACTATCGTTCTTCTTGATTAAATTAATAGATTAGCTATTCAAATAACATTTATGATAACACAAATACGAAATTTTATAATATAAATATTCCCATATTCTTTATTAAAATTAATTTCTATGGATAAAAACATTTAGGATACAACACGTAAATATTTAGTGACAACAAATATTCAGAAGTTATTGAAATGCTATATATTTAATATATATCTATACAATATATATCTAGTATATATGTATACTACTATATATCTAGTAATCAAATTCAGGCATTAACGGAACTTTTCGGAATAAGAAAAAACAAACTAATTTAAAAAAAATTTTATCATAACTATATTTTTTAAAACTTATATCGATCATTATGTATAGTCTTACAAATATGTAACATGTATTTAAGATTTAATATATGACATCACATATTATTACTATATAATTTAATACCTAAAAATATTTATACCTACACAAATATCAAATATCAAATATCTGCTTATCAGTCTGAACTATATTGTTATTGTTTTTTATATACATTTAGAATATTTTAGCTCATAAATATAAATAATTAAAAGTTTTATATATATATATTAATGTATCTGTTTATTCAGTTAAAAAACTTAATGTATTTTATGATAAGTCTTATTGTACATTTTAGAGGATATGTTTATATATTTTATAATATATTTAACAATTTTTCAAAAATTTCAAATGTGCAAATGCCAAATTTTTGATAAAATATAGTATTCTAATAACTTTTACTAATATATATTTATTATATCTTTTTATGATAAAACAATTAATTTTAAATTTGGAAACAATCGGAATGTTATTTTCTTAATCGTACGGTTTCTAAGGTTGCTCTTGTAATATTCCATTTGTATTCTCTGAAACTGAGGAAATATTATATAACTTCTAGTTATTGAATGCTTTTGATGACAAGTATCGTTCTATCTTTCATTCAATGAAATATAAAAAAAGATAAAACGATGTTTGTGTCGACTTGTATCACTAAATGAAAAAAACATTAATTTTTTTATCCAATATTTACAGTTGAATTATATTACACTTTCTGCACTTAGAACAAGATCGAATATTGAAAAAAGAAAGAAAAAAGATAAAAAGTACAAGGTTCAATCATAAAGCCGGTTCTACATTAGTTGCAAGCCGATTGCAAGTTTGTTGCGACAGCCAATCTGAAGTTTGCATTTTGAAATCAACGCTTCATATTGGCTATCGCAACAAATTTGTGATCGGCTTACAACTAATGTAGAACCGACTTAAGGAATAAATGCAATCGTATGAAGTTGTACACGTTTGACAACACAGCTTAGCGGCGACTCCGACTTCAGGCGTGACTAAACATCACTTTGTACTCTCTTGTTTATACTTGGTGATTCGATACGGTGGTGCAAACGAATGATTTTCTCGTTATCACGTAACGGCATGCGATGCGATGCATGTGCATGACATTGTTTCATCGATAAACAATTCAACTACCTGGCCGTATCTATGAGAGCTCCCGGTCGCAAAACGGTAAGGAAAGAAAAATATTTCAAACGGAAACGCTGAAGGTCGAAGCATGACGTGAATGTACTTCTGTTCGTGATGCGAATATCTCTCGAGAACCCGCAAACTTCGCTTTTTCGACGATTTTTCAAGTTCGGTTATCCGCGTCACGGCGATAAAGTAAACAATAGTTTTCACGATTTTGAGGTTAGGACGTCGCATTAATTCCTATGACAGAGTCGCGCCGAATGGAATGTTCCTCCTGAATCTCTTTCTTCGGGAGAGATTTGTGCCAAAACAATTTCAAAACTATATTTCATAATTAATATCTTTGTATACCATGATTTTGATGTTAAGTATCACAAAGAAGAAATGATAGCATATAACAATAGTGCGTTCCGTATTAATCTACAACGATATGTTATCAGATTGACACACTCTTGATTTAGCCTACGAAATTGTATATGAAAGAGCACATTGTATGTGTAATGATGTATATACTTGTGTGGTTCATTTTAATCAGTCCACATTAAAATATCTTAAAATCTTTAAAAGTTTAAGACAAAAGTTGCTTAGTTATAGAGAAAAAAATGTTAACTTTGGTTTACGTTAAGAGAATTTAAGATCAGATCAAGGACATCTCAAATTTATTACATTATAATCCTCATTTTTCTGATTCATATAGCTGATTTTAAGATTTTTTCAAAACACTATAATAAACTATTTTTTTCTTCTTAAGTTTACATGTCGACGTTTAATCTATTTTAAGAAATTAAGTTTAAGACGAAGAGAAAATGATAATCTTGGTTGACTTTGACACACAGTCCTTGAGTTCAGCTTGAAATCATCTTGAATTTTTAAAATTTCTTTTTCATTTTATACTATTTTAAATACATTTTTTATTGTGTCCCATCATGAAACCGAAATTCACGTTAAAGCATTCCAAAAAGAACAGAAAACTACTACGTCCATGTATTCTTAGGCCACTGTTTTCTTTCCCCATAGTAACTGAGCAATTTTTGTCTAAAATATTCTTTTTTTAAACTTAAGTATTTTTAGATATTCTATTCTAGTGAATCGATTAAAATAAACCAATCTGTATATATATTATAAGGCTAAAGCTAAAACCATTGCATTTTATGAACTGTGATCCTGTAAACATATCAGTAGATCACATAGGCTTATTCTTTTTAACTGAATTTCTTGTACGATTCGAATTTATTGCACTGTTAATATCAAAATAATGAATTTGATATTATTTTTCAAGATTGTATTATTGTATAATTATAATAATCTTATACAAGAAAATATTTAAATCACCGTCGCTTTTATTCATGCATACAATAATGTATTTATCTTACGTAACAGTAACTAATAAGAAGAAAAAATAGATTACTAATTGATAAAGTATTACACAATCCAGTATATGTAATATTTTATCAATTAGTAATTTATTTTTTCTTCTTCCAGCATATAATACTTTATTTTTAACATCATTCTTATAATAGCATTTATTTCTTGCGAAACATAAATATTCATATATCAAATCTATAATAAATTCTAATTTTGGAAGAAGAAATAAGGCAGGAAAAATATAAAACATAAAAATTACGAAAAACTAAAACGAATAGTCATGCTGTTATTACTACTATTTCTTCTACAAATTTGCACATGCTTACTATGATCCATTTTCTTAAAGGTCGACGTTACGACGACGACATTAAAAGTACATCGAAAGGATGGCAGAAGATGAGAGGCAAATTAGAATGGCCGCTGAAGCTATATTAAGTGGCTCAATCAACTCTCAGAGAAGTTCGGTTACTCAGCACAGTATAACACGAACGCCGGATATCGTTCTCAGCGAGGATCTGATCGCAGGAGCGAGACACAACGGCAAGATGTCAAATGTCAGGCGTTTCTTTTGCCTCTTCGTCACCTTTGATCTTCTTTTTACATTCCTTATGTGGCTCATTTGCACAATGGTACAAGAACATTACCTGATCATTTAATGAAATTAGATTGAAAACTTGATTTTATTAAAGATGTAATTTTTTATTTTGGTAATATATACAACTCGTTTGCTTTTGTCTGTTGCTCGCGATGGAGACATTTCACCAAAAATATATATATACTTTTTTAAATCAAAATTTACAGTTGCTTATTATATTTACAGATTGCAGGTGAAAGTTTACGTACAGCTTTCACAGATCAGGTGATACATTATCATATAAAAACGTCTTTGTTTGATATTGTGGTGAGTATATTTTGTCATTCGTTACTAACTAGTTTAAGAACAGAATGACGACAATGACATTCAGTTCGTCATCATTTTTCATTATTCATTGGGGGAGCAGAGATTTTATGGATTTCATCTTCTCAGATGGCAGCGATTTGCAGGTTCACGGTCTTATTGCTCTTTTATGCGCTACTGTATTTAAATCACTGGATCATTGTAGCTGTAAGTATGTTTGTTAATTGAACCTTTTCGCGAAAAAGAAAAATTTATTTATAATGAATGTGTAAACAACAAAACAAAGAATACATTTTTTTTAACAATTAATATAATAATAATTTTGAACTTGTATTTTACAGATATCAACTGCCACAACATGTGCCTTTTTGATTGCCAAAGTTTTTCTTTTTGATGTAAGTGTCTTTGAAATACTTATTTATTATCTTTATTATTATCTTTTTTTATTTAATTCATTTAACATTTTGTGATTTCAGTGGACATCAGCTAATCAACCAGTATTCCAAGTTCTGCTGATCTTGACATCTTTTGTATTAGCATGGGCAGAAGCTTGGTTCTTTGATTTTCGTGTGATACCTCAGGAAACTCAAGCAAGAAATTGGATTCTTAGTAAGCGGTCTCTTTCTGTTTTTCTCTCAGTAGTGTAAATATTTTTTTGTTTTTACTGTACTGTTGTTAACAAGTAATACGATATGAGAAATAACAATGTAAACCCGAACATTTATATACACAAATATTTACAAAAATACTAGTTTAATAACATGATATATGAAGTAGAAAGTATTGCATTTTGATATTAAATCTTGATTTTCGCAAATTAATTTAAAAATATGAAAAAATATCGACGAAATTATGAAATTTACAGATTTTCCGGATACAGAAAGGACTCCGTTATTACAAGGCATTATGACAGAATCACGGCAATATGCTGCAAATGTTGATCACATGAGTACATTTTTCACACCTGTGGAATCTCCGACTCATTCTGATGATGAGGACATCCCCAGAAAGCAAGGAGACTTGAAACTCTCAAAATCCAGTGAATTATTTAGATTCCTAGCGAAACTTACACCTGATAAGGTTAGTGAAATTATGTTTTTGTTCTCGCATTAATTGATAATTAATTCGTAAGTATTAAAAGGAAAAAAAACATAATAATATATATGTCTTTGCCATATATGAATTTTGACTTTAATTAATGCAGTTAAATGCGATAGTAGTTAGCAAATATTATGATTTATAATAGCTCTTAGGATATTTGATAATTTATTTTTATAATCTAAAAATTATTAAATATCCCAAAAGTTATTGAGTCATTAAAATACTCGTTGATATGAACTATTAGGTGTTGGAATTAATTCGTAGCGTTTTTAATGAAAGAATGTTATTTATTTCACATGAGCATTAAAAAATACATTAATGAAAGTACTTCCCATCACTTGTAAAACGCTACGAATTAATTCCAACACCTAATAATATGTATTGATATATATATATATACAAATATATATGTAATTAATATCGAATCCATTTCTATGTCTACGATAGTAATTCTTAATAAATATATTTTTAAACATGCAATGATAACTGAAATTGATGAGGGATACAGAAAGAGAAGGCAGCAGAGAATACCATGGAAATAACGAAATACAAAGGGGTGGTCAAGAAACATACTATCTTTAGTTGATTATTCGTATGAAGTAATTAGATGAATGACTTGTGTTTAATCATTTTTCTTTTGTACTTTGTCAAATTAAATTTTAATCTGTAAATTTTATTGGACTAATTGTGATTTACATTATATTTTTAATGGTTATTTTATTTATACTACATGTGTTCTATCAAGCGCATCAAACTATAATCAAATAATAATACATTCGTCAGTTATATTTTTGCGAGTGCAACAAATTAGTCGTGTTATTTATCGTCCACGTAATAATGAGTCGTAAACTCAAACATACTTAAACTTTTATCTATATTTTTTTTATAATTACCATGCTAATGCGTTATTTCTTTAAATCACTATAAACATGTGTATAATATTTTCATTCCACAATACATTTTTAGAAATATTTTCTTTGAATTTCTAGGTATTAATTAAAGAGTATATTATGTGCTTTTTTTTAGATTGATGAATATAAAATGAAGACATCTAAGATGTTACAAGATTGTCACGACTTGTTAACATCGAAAGAATGGAAAGACACAAGTATAACAAGCGATGGTGATGAAATGTCATGCATGCAACTCCCATCAGAATGGAAATTAGATGGAAAGGTCATGAAAATAATGGTAAATTGCATAAATTGAATATAGCGTAAATTGAAAATATGTAAATTTAAAAAATGCAGACTTTTTCGGTAATAAAAAAATGTTCTTATTTTATAAAATTTAATAATTATTTAAGGGTATCATCGATGCACCTGCTAGCATACTCATAGATTTATTGTTTGATGGTGTCGAGGAACAAGTTTCGTGGAACAAACTCGTGACAGAATCAATAAAACTACAGGTTAGTAAAATTTTTTGTTGTTTCTTTTTTCTTACTATAATGCTTTATCATATCGATAACAAAATTTATTTTAAATAGTATATTGACGAAAATACGGATATTGTTTACCAAGCAACAAGTCCTTTTGGCGGCGGGATTATTACAGCGCGAGATTTTGTTATTTTAAGGCATCGTAAGAAATATGGCAATTATTATATCACTAGCGGTGTATCGATTCCTACCGCGTCAGTTGAAGTTCGCCCAAACATGACAAGGTGAGAGCCCGAAACAAATTATATTTTAACATATAAGAAAAAAAGAGTAAAGAAACAAGAAAAGATTGACTGTATTACTTTAAATATTTTTTTAAGGGGTGAAAATGGTATAAGCTGTTTCGCAACAGAAGAGTTACCTGACGAAGTTAGTAAATGTCGTTTTACTTGGATCCTAAATACAAATTTTAAAGGCTGGATACCACAAACTGTTGTAGATAAATCTTTGTCCACTGGTCTAGTAAACTTCATGACATATTTAAGGGAACATTTGAATGATATGCAACAATCGTCAATCTAGTACAGTGTTACTCATAAAGTTGATAAGTTGAATTATCTTTTTTTATGTACTATGTTAGATCTATGTATTTTTTTATCCAATATCTATTGACGTATATACATAATACGTATATGCATACAAAAAAAGAATATTATAATTCACATAATTGTGGACTTGACAGAGAGTATATTTTTAAATGAAAGGCATTTTTTAACACTAGAATCGCTGATGTCCCGTTAAAACTGCCGAAGGTGTCAATTTGGTAATTTTCTACCTTTTCGGTTAGCGAAAAGTTATTTAAATATTGTTTGTATCGTTAGAATTATTTGTATAATATTCACATACTTTCAATAATGGCTGTGTTTAGCATAAAAAGCTTTGCAATAGTTATAAAATTCTTGATACGATTGATTTATACATTCAAATCCAGTGAGGAACTAAGAGCAAGACCAATCATGTTAAAAAATTTTACAACAGTTGCAAAACTTTTCTGCTGAATGTAGTCATTCTGTATTATAATATATTATATAATATACCAGCTTGATCAAAAAGTTTCCGGAAGAGACCACCAGGTGATGCTCTGAGTCAGCTGATTTGAGTTCTTTTTTTTGGCTAGGTTGCCACATCTATCATTGACATTTCCATCAAATTTTATCGCCATAGCTTGACATTTGTAAAAATTACGCCGTCTTGAGTACATCTACCTCTGCGCGTGTTTTCGATTTTTTACAGTTTTAAAAATGGAGTTGAATTTGCAACAACGAGTTTGCAACAACGAATACCAACCAACAGCCATCGAATTCACCCGATATGGCTCCCTGCGATTTTTTTCTGTTCGATCGAGTCAAAAAACCTGCGGGGAACGCGTTTTACACAGTCGAAAAGAGATAATGGAAAAATCGAAGACGGCTCTGATGGCTACCAATAATAGAGTTCCAGAAATGTTTCGAGAGCTGGATCAAGCGCTGGCATAAGTGCGTTGCAGTCGCTGGAGAGTACTTTGAAGGGGACAATATCACTTTTGATGAATAAACTTGTATTTTGAATTTTCTGAATGAATTCCGGAAACTTTTTGATCAAGCTAGTATTATATACAAAAAGAAATTTGAAATGATTAGCGGAGTCAAAAGGACATCATCGATTGTGTTAAAACATTTTTTGTTTGAATACGAATAATTCTCAAGTGTGAATAACATTTAAGACATTTATTTACTAGCGAAGAGTTTACGATTGAAGTCACAGATGCATGATAGGCGTAATTTTACGATTTATATAAACATAAGTATGTTCCAATTATATTTATAATAGGAATTATTCTCATCAATTTTTAAAATGTAAGAATTTTATCGATGTCGATACATAAATAGTATCCATACTTCTCACAGTTTTGTTTAAAAAATTGTACGCTATATTTTTTCTCACAAAATTATTTCTAACTGCAATCGACAAACAAGAAAGGAACATACTACTTTATTCTAATCATTTTTTTTCTATGAAATATGTCGCATAGTAGTTAAGAATCATACGCATATATTATGTGCTTTTTGTAAGTGCCTATGAATGTTCGGTTAAGCGCATCTTTTGACATACAATGTATATAGTATATCACAAATGTGTGTTTAACACGTGTGATGGTATCTATCATGCGTCTATCACATTTCATGCAAAAATAAAGTCGTGATATTAAAAAAGTTACATAGAAATATATTACTAATTTTTTTTTCTTTTTTTTTATCTATTTGTTTTTATGTTATTTCCGATTCGTTAACGCGTGCGCGTGCATTTTTCTTTGCTTCCTTCAATTACATAAATCATAAAATTTAATGTATTGATATTGATTTATATAAATGTGCATTTAAGAGAAGCGTGCAGTCATTAAATAATCCTAAGATTGATAGGATTATTATGCGTACGTTATACATTTGATCAATTTCGTATATAATAAGAATAAAGAAACGCACATTATTTTCATTCGTTGAATCGGACATACTTTAATTTTTTTTAATTACAGAAAATGTATATACAATTGCACATTTATTCCTGATAAATTCATTTCATTTAATTAACATGATGTTGGCAATATGAGCGATATCCGCAAGCGTTTAATTGTGCAATTTTGGATGATACACGCTTCCAAGTTTAAGCTTTTTAGAATCTTGCTCTATTTATATTATCTCCGTTTATGTGATCGATATTATGTAATTTTATTGCCTAGTATATGATAATGAGCGTGAAATGTTATGAAATAAATACTTTAATAGGAAGAAATAATGATAGAATAATCTATTAGACAGAAAGGAAATACAATGATAGCATGTTGATCTTTATTAATATTTAAAAAAATAGATTGTTGAAACTAACTAAAACCATTTTTAAAGAAAGATAATTGATTGATTTTGTTGTGAAACAACATGTGCAATTTAAGAAATTATAAGAATGTTTAGATTATATAATTTTATGATTTGTTGAGAAAAAAAGAGAGAAAGAGAGGGAGAGAAATAACTATTATTAATCAAAAGATGAATTTTATTTACTGTATGTGAGTGTGTATAGATATATGAATAAGTATAATTAAATTCTCTTAATGAGAAAATATTATGATAATATTACTTTTAAGCTATTTAATATATAGGGTATCTCGATTTTATATATGTAATTAAATATCTCTTTGTTTTTTTAAATATTTCGTGCATTATGATCTACTTTATTAAAAAGACTGCATAAATTTGACACATGACTGTATTACATAGTGAAGTAAACGCGACAAAGCATGCGTATGCTTATTAATGTCCCATAAAAAAGATAAATACTATTTTATTTCTATATATGTTCGTAATATTATATACATAAAAATAGCAATTTGTATTAAGATTTTGTATGTGTCGTTAATCACTTGAGCAGTATACTCCTACATTTTTCTTATGGAGATGCCTGTGAGACATGGTACTACATTAAAGAAGTCAACGATATCTCAACAGGATAGAATAAGGATAGACTACTCGAAGATGATTTTATAAATCCAGCATATATTCGAATATAAAGATTTTAGCTTTAAATCAATAAATGCAAAGGAAGATCATATCCTATTGTTTTCTTAGACATGTCAAATCTCCTGTCTTACACACGCATAATGAAATAGTAACTACGTTGTTTTGATCGTTAGTTTCTATTTATCTATAATCGTGTAAAGTTTAACTATTCTTGTGGCACATAAATTATTGAACACTCATTACTCGTTGATTGTTAAATGTCCAAATATGCATGCCACGGGTATATGGCATACGAGAATGGAGATACGAAGATTAATGGCAAAACGGATAGAAGCGGTAATTGCGGTAAATCCGTCTACTCTAGTATGCATTAATTAACATGATTATATGGCGACGTGCACCAATATTGTCTCACAATAATATTACAAAACATAATTAAGCTTGTCGTATTCTGCATATTAAAATATAAAAAAAATTTAATTTCATTGAATGTATAAATACGTTGTATTACGTGTAAAATAACGGTTAATATACTCAGGTAATATACTTTGGTAGAATAATCATAGAAATGAATATCATTCATATGAAAATCCTGAAAAATTATAATTTATTTGGACTGTTGAGGAAAAACGGTAAAAAAATTTTTTAAATAATATTAATTATTTTATAAAAAATATATTAATATTTAAATAAAGAGAGAGAGAGAGAGAGAGAGAGAGAGCTCAATTTTCGACGGTCGTAAGTATCTTAGGCGTTACGAAATATAATTTAAATCATTAAATATTAAACGACATAAATCGAAAATTTGTTTCCATTTAACGATTACCAAATAATAGCTTAGTTTATTAATATATATGGCCATTTTGAATTCCTCGATATCGAGAGTTAATATTCTCGTAAATCAAGCCTCGATACAGCTGGTTTCATTAGTGCTGATGCGGTAAAGCAATGCAAGTTCAGTATGATACAGTGTTGAAGTTTAATGTATCATATAATTTCCAATCGTTCATTTATATGTTATGGAAATTATAATCCTTGTTTACTTTATTACTTATTACATAATAATACAGCTTTTACTTCAGTTTTTGATTTTCTTATGCATCTAAACGAGAGAATAATATAAAAACGTGTAAGATTATTTATCTTAATCAATTATCTTAATGTGTTCCTCCTTTATTCCTTAAAATTAAATTTATTAAACGATGCCACGAATACAAAATACGTGAATTGTTGAATAAATTTCAATGTGATATAAACAATTAAGATTAATGTGTAGGATTCTTTTTGAAAGAGAATGCATGTACGTCTTGCATTTTCAATGCGAAATATCAAAGATTAAAATATTCACGGATATGAATTATGAATTATTCTGTTAAATTTACAATGATATAGTCTAAAAAATAATATATAAATGAAAAAATAAAAACATGTAAATAATAAAAAATTGCATAAGAATTTTCTTTCGTAGATATTTTAAAGAACCTGACAGTCATGCGATTGATTAATTTGAAAATTAGCATGTATACAGATCTAATAATTGAATGACATCGGGATAGATAATTTATTAATAAATTAATAATAATTCATTATTATTGCAGCTATAAGGATCACAATATAATTGAGGGGATGGGCGAAATAAAAAAGGCCTAATTATAAAATCTTGATATTAATAAAAATTAAAGTACTTGCTACTTTTTTATTATATACAAATGGGTACAATATCAAATAAATTTATGTCTTTAAGAAGTTACATGTTACAATACGATTTTTCTATTAATCAATAATACATGAAAAAGCTAATTGTCAGAAAAAGGGCCTAAGTAGAATTGCGCTTTTATTCCGCCCATCTCCTCAATTATTGCAGGTACGATAACAATAACGATGCACGTGAACAATAAAGGTACATTGCGGATGTAGGATACAGCCGGTAAGACAAATTGTTGGATTTCGAACGTCATTCGCGATTCCTCGCACGTATTTTGTTCTACACGTAGCTCATGCGAATATTGCGAATTGACGTATAGCTCACATTTGTTTGATTTGCACGTTGTAAAAAGTCATTTCCGTTATTACTCTTGACGTAATTTGATAATTTATAGGAAATAAAAGGGATTCTCTATAGGTATGTTAATGACGAAAATTTCGTATTGCAGAAAATCATATTTTTCCACATAATATTTATTGATGCGAGAGAAGAATTGGAAATAAAGTATTATTTACATTTATTGATTTTAAATGATAATTGCTTTTGTAATATTAATAATATTTTATATAAAACATGTAATGCAATTTTTAATGAAAAAAATTTTATGTATTTGTTACACATTAAACAAATTATCATTATATTTTTCTTTATTATATTTTTTTAAGATATTAATTACTTATTGCTAATTGATTTATTTTGATTCTTTTAAAAACTGATATGCGCAATAAAAAAAAGGTGCTGATAAAAATTTTAAAGCTCATCATAAAGAAAATAAATTTGTTTGTCAATTATATAGTCACAATTTAGCAATGAAGGAAGTAATTTTTCGAAACATTGCTTTATAAAGCTACACTTATTTTGTACCACTCAGTGTAACATTTCCTGCTGCAGCGAAACACACAATTTTGTCGCAATAGAAAACTCAAGAGGAACGAGGACGTTGACAAAGGCTAACGTGGCAAAGGGAAGGACTCTTTAATTAATAAAATGAGGGCTCAAAGGAAAACGAAAGTAGAGCGAAACACGAGAGATGAGAAGCCTATGTATCAGATGTTGATTAGATGGAAAAGAAAACAGCGCTTAATAAAATCATAGGATTCACATGTATTCGTTATCATGTATTATTACTACATTAACTAAAGTGATGGAAAAAGAAGTCTTCAAGTTTAATAAACGCACGTTGTGCATTTTGCATTTTTATCTGTAGGAGAGAGAGCTTTTTCCGCGTAATTTACCATACATAGGATTATTATAGGCCTAATTCTCTGACGCAGCTGATTCTATAATTCCTTTACCGAATAAGCACTCACAAAACGAACTGTATCGACCGGTGAATTACGAGAATTTCAGCTTTCAATATCGAGAAACGCAAATGCAGCTGTGTGTTAATGAGTAGCCCAGAGATACTACCTATTAACTATAGCAGCAGTATATTCAACAATTTAGATTTTATTTTTTTTTTCTACATATAAATAATGTTCGTTATTTTTTTCATCAGATACTGTAGACATTTGGATTCCCGACAGCACAATATTCAAAAATATAATATTATTATTATTAATATTGATAATTATAAGGCAATTATTATTATACTATTGTTTGTTATTATTATTATTATCATTATTATTATTATTAGTATTATTATTATTATTAGGACGTCTTTATGTTATCATTTAATTTAGACACGTGTGCTGTCTAGAATATCTTAATGAGAGCTTCGAGATCTTTTAGAAATTGGAATTCTTGTTTCTCAATATTTAGATACTTGGATAGACGTTTAGATAGCAGTTAAGAATCATACGCATATATTATGCTTTTTGTAAATGCCTATGAATGTTCGGTTAAGCGCATCTTTTGACATACAATGTATATAATATATCACAAATGTGTTTAACCCGCGTGATGATATCTATCATGCGTCTATCACATTTCACGCAAAAATAAAGTCGAAAAAAATTTTAGAGATTGAAATTCTTGTTTCTCAATATTTAGATACTTGGATAGACGTTTAGATAGCAGGGTGACGGTAGCCCCTGAGAATCACACTTTTTTTGTCGCAGTGCAGGACGGGGGGGGGGACCGGGAGAGGAGAAGGAGGAGGGGCGGAGGGAAGAGAGGGGAGGGGAGGGGAGGGGGCAATGCAACGCGGGGGATTTTTGCGCGGGCGGACGGCTGCAGGGGCAGCAATCAGCATCCGTGCGGAGCAGGTGGCGCTGACGCAGGGGCCGGAGATCACGGCGGGCGAGCCGAACCAGTCGTTTCCGCGCTTCACGCGTGTGCGCATCTTAGGTTGCGTTTTTAACGTGCCGTTGCAGCCAGCGGCTTCGAGCAGCTTCGAAAGAGAGCGGAAGAGAGAGACGGATAGACATAGACAGATAGATAGATAGATAGATAGTTAGATAAAGAGAGAGAGAGACAGAGATTTCGATAAGCATCTTCGCGTTGTACTCGCGCGGCGTACTTGACGAACAAATCGAGGCGCGCGCGGTCGATTTCGTGTTTCTCTTTTCCTCGCGGTTTTCTACGGGATCTTCAACGGGGCGCCGGCCGACGACGATGATGATGATGAAGACGGCAAGGTTGTGAGAGCGACGCACACCTGGAGCGTCCGATACGCGGCGCGATGGCATGGAAATGGTAAATACATTGCCGTTTATTCTCTTCTTCGAGAATCGATCCTCGCGTTTTCGCGATCACCGATTTTTCTCTATTTTCTCCTTTCTTTTTTTGCACTTCGATCGTTTTATTACTCGTTGTTCCGCGACACGCGTCGCCGGTTACGGCCTCCCTCTCGCTCTTCGATTGTTCGTGGAAGTACTCGATTTACTTGCGCTTCGATCGGCTCTGTTACGTTTTATTGTGCTGTGAAATGCGCGTGAAACGCGGATAATATATGTCCTTCGTATCTTACTATTACCGTTGGTCTAAATATCAAACAAGCGTAAACTATCAAATGTGGGCTCAATGTTATGACAATCCAGAAGGGATTAAGAAAGAACGTATAAGGATGTTTACATAAAGCGATAACATCATCTTAAAGTGGAAAAGACGACAATAAGAATAATTCTTCTTATATAGGAATCAAAAATAGAATACAATAAATTTATATTTAAAAATATATAAAATTATTATATATTTTTTTCTTTATGATTATGAATATTTTAATTAAATTTATATCAGAAAAAGATTTCACTTTATGAGTCGCAAAAAGGTTTTCACAAAGAATCGTGTTAAAGAAACTAAAAAAAATTTAGTGAATAAATCATTGACTGATAAATCAATAGTATTTTGATTAATATATACATATATATGGTGATACATTAATTTTTATTAATACCTCGACCTTTTACATTAAATCTTATTCATGAATCATTTCTGGAATATATTGCTACATTCGTGTATCAACTTTAATGTCAAGTCTAATTTTTTCTATCAAATTTTTTTTTTTTGATATTACAGGCAGGATAACTGTAATCTAGAGAAATAACTAATTTGAGGAATTATCGCGAAATTGAAGAGGTAATTAATTCTGTATACATTGTTAGACGTCAAAGAAGCAATATTAACTCAATCCTTTGACTTAAAAATACTTTGTTATTTTTAACTTTCATGTATGTTAAAATGTAAATCAATCTATTAGTTTAAATATAAACAGCATTCATATCATCGTATGTATTTAGTAAATAATAAACTACTTTTGAGTCAAATTTAACACATTTTCTTAAATTAAATTATTGAACTCCATTGTTTTAATTAAATTAACAACAAAAAATAGATAAATAATAGATAAATAATAGGAGCAGTGCCAATTTATAGAAATGATTAAAAATAACTCAAATTGGCTACCATTTGACATTACAAATTTAACAGTGTATAACAATAAAGTAATCGGTTGTTAATAAATATAAATGTATAACAGCGATAATCAATTAAAGTTTCTTCTAGAGTGTTGCAAAAATTATTCATATTTTACACACACACACACACAAATATATATATATATATATATATATTAGGTGTTGGAATTAATTCGTAGCGTTTTACAAGTGATGGGAAGTACTTTCATTAATGTATTTTTTAATGCTCATGTGAAATAAATAACATTCTTTCATTAAAAAACGCTACGAATTAATTCCAACACCTAATATATATATATATTATATGACTTTTATAATTGAAATCTTACACGAAAACTCTCTACATTATTAAATTCATAATGTCAAAATTCATAATGTTCAAAATTATATCCAAATTAAGTTATTTTTAATCATTTCTATAGATCGCCATCATTATTAATATATCTAATTTAACTAAAGTAATAGAGTTAAACAATTTAATTTAAAAAATTAAATTTGATTCGAATCTCGTTTATCATTTACTAAATGTATGCATTATTTATTATGAAACTGATCACAAAATTGATTGATTTACATTTTGATACACAGGAAAGTTAAAAACAAAGAGTTATTTTTAATTCTAAATATTAGTTATCATTGCTTTGATATCTAAATGTATTTGAAATTAATTGATGGATATGATTTCATTATCCATACATTCTTGAAGAAAAATCCATCCCAAATTGATATGAAATCTCCTATTAAATGTCGATCATGTAGTGTTAGGAGAGAGAATTTATATACTTTAAAACCAATTTGCTTTGTAAAATATATTTTAATACGTATTATTATCTATATATTTATTATCTATATATTTTATCTAAAAAAACTAAAAGTACTCTTTTAGTTCCGACGTTGCAAAAAAAATTCGTCTTTTTTTTTTATCAAAAAGAATCATACATTATTAAATATCAAAGGAGCAATGATAATCTAATCTCTCAAGTTAAATAACAATTTGCTATTTCAACTTCCACGTGTGTCAAAATGTAAATCAATCCATTTCTGTGGTTAGTTTCAAAGTAAACATCGTTCATATTAAATACGTATGCATTTAGTAAATAATAAACTAAAGTTCAGTCAAATTTAATACATTTTCTTGCGTTAAATTGTTCAACTCCATTGTTCCAGTCAAATTAACAATACATTGGGTAGGAGCAATTGCGACCGATAAATGATTAAAAATAAACTCAAATTGGATATAATTTGACACTATGAATTTAACAGGATATATCAAATAAGAGAGAAAGAGAGAGAGAGAGAAGTCTGACAATGATAAGTGTTAGATTCACACTTGAAATTAGCTCTGTCTTATTAGCGTAAAGCACAGCTGTCGCGAATGTGCGTATGTATGTGAGTTAAATCTACGTAAAAGCTTCCGAAGATAGGCAGTAACGATATTACTTTTCGCCTGGGCCTCGATGACGAACCCGACGCTTACATTATTCAATTCCAATGTAAACAATTAATATCCAGTCGTGCGTTTTTAATTGAATATTCCTCTTTTGTTGAACATTTAATTGGTACGCGTTCGAAATTTCGGCCTGTGGTTACACGAAACGGAGCCAATTCCATGCCCTTTGTCAGAGATTCCTTTTAACCTTTGACCTTCACAACAACGGTGTTATATAGTAGTAGTAATATATATGTATTCGCGCGCGACTTGCGGCGCGATGCCCTCGTTCTGCGACACGAAAAGCAGGATCCCGTGGTTTCGAATGCATTAACATCGGAGTGGGCTTGAAAAAGCGTTGCAGCCTGCTTTTACACTCGCGTTTCCGTAGCTTGATAACTTAGTTTAAAACTACTTCGTGTAACTTACAAAAGGGCTCAGGTCTCACTACTCCATTGTGCATTTCACCCTGTCGACATCGCGATTTTCCACGCGTGCGGTTGAATCCAACGAATGTAGAATCAAAAATCAATGGGCGCGTGTTAAATTTTTAATACATTCCATCTGACTTTTGAATAATTAATATAATAAAAAAATAATTACATAATTATTAGAATATTCAATTATTTAGAATCATCATTAAGTTTTTAATTATTTATTTTTTTATTATTAAAAATTTACATTCTGTACATTTACTTTTAAATTTAATTGTATCCCAATTATAATTGAGTACCATAATAATTTAATTATTTACACGACTATTTAATTATTATTTTTATTATTGTATTAATTATTTTGTTAATTTTATCGTCGTTCCTTAAGTGAATAATATATTCGCATATTTTATTCGGACACCTTAACGTAATTTTATCGTCGACAGATGTTGCTCTAATAAAATTTCTACTCTGCGTACAGCCGAGTTAAGTCTTCCAATTACATCTAGCATTCGCGGAATACTAGAGCTGAATGCTTAATGAGAAAGCGACCTGAATTTGTCGCATTTATTTAAACTGAGAAATATATATTAAACACGCGATTTATACGATTACACTTAATTTACACAAACAGATTTGAGCCGGAAAATTTCAGGCGCAAAATACCGGACACGTCGTGCCGCGAATCTTTCTTCGTGTCTAAACATAAACCATGACGCCGGAATTCTTCACGAGTTTCTGCAATCGGACGTACAGAAAGTTGCTTTGAAAAGTGATAGTCCATGCATCTGTCAAGCGCATGGATAATAGTTCACGTGCAACGCCCTTGGGATTGTCTTTCCAATGAACGGACTATTCATTTAAAGTTTTGGCTCTAATTCAAAAACTAATCTATCTGGATTTCGCGAGTAAATACTTGTATTTGAAATTTTCGTCTCTTCTCAGTGGAGAATACTACCCGCCATGGCACCTGAAATAATTCTACGACCGAGGCGCTGACAAATGAGAAACTCAAATTTTTATGAGCAGTAAAACGTGATACCGTCGGTATTTCGAATCAGGCGTTATCGTTTGCTCAACGAATTTAACCGCGCACGACAATAAAATGCACGTAATAACAAAAGTAATAGCAATGGTCAGTAAGCATAATTCTTATGTTTATTAGCCTACTTTTTTGTAAATATAAGTATACTGTAGAGATATTACGTGTATTACAAATTATTACATATATAACGTGTTATTATTAAGTAATTGAATTTAGGCACGTAATAATTAACGTAATAAATATCATTACGTAAATTTTCTCTTTTTTTTTTGTTCTTTTAACTAACTCTTGATTTGTAAATTATACTTGGGAAAACATTTACAAAAAAAATCTGATACCTTCTCGCGTTCAACACCGCAGGTGTAGGAAGGACACCATTTTTTTTTTCTTCGTCGCTCATTTCGTAAATGCTACCGTCTCTGCTTTTCTTGCGTCACGTTGTACAGCTACGTTCTTGAATTGCGTAAATTCCAAGTACAAGTAACAACTGCCGTGAATGGAAAGCTCCACCCTCTTACTGGAAATCTTTTTTTTATGTACGCGTTTACAAAGTGCTTTTCAACAGGTTGTCGATTCAATTGTCTATTATTTCGGTTTCAAATTATCAAAGGAGACAGCACGGGTTTCTAGTGTACAAGTACTATTTCGTTATTTTGAAAATTTGACTCGATTTTGTAAAGCTTTGGCGTTTACGTGCACTTATGAAACACAAGCTTTACAAAAAGTATTTCCATTTTTATTTTAGCTGTTGAAAAAAAGCGGAAAAAGTTTACTTTATGAGTTTACTTTATTGGCGGGTCGAATTTATTTTTGTTTCAACATGTATACTTGAATTTTATACGATTTATAATGTTATATAATTTATATAAAATAAATCGTACGAAATTTTGTAAATTCTATATCGTGAGACGATAGAAATGTAATAGTTATATTTGTCTAAAATCAAATATGCAGAGAGATACAAATACTGTTATTATTTCACAAAAATGTTCCAACGGAAAAAATTTCATCGAAAGACGCCTAAAATCGTCTGATATTTTTCTACTACTTTTATAATATCGATCATCGGATAGTAATCGGCTTTTGATATGAGATACGATGAATTAAACGTTTTAACGGAGAGTGCATAATATTATTACATGTATGAAATCGTGAATTTCAATTTTAAGAGTAAAATCTTAAATTATGAAATAATGCAAAGCCGAAATTGGAAATAATAATTTAATATTGTTCGAACAATTTACGAACAATTATTCTTAATGAAAAAGTTAAAAAGAAATTGAAAAATATAAGGGAATTTGTAGATTTTACTTAGAATAAATAAATTTTACTCATTTGTATTAAAATTTATCGCTGAAGACAATCTATAAACTGATTAAAAAAATTTTTTCAAATATTTATTAATATCAGAATAAAAAATGTATCCTCTCGCTATTAATTTTTATATAAACAGATACTTTTTAATCTCTCTTTCCTTTATGAACATTACACGCACAATCCTTTATAAATATTACACACAGTACATACAAAAATTATGATATACATTTACTATTCATGAATGGAACAACTCAACAACTCGTCATCTTCAGAAGTATGTTCTATTTAGAAACGAATGAATAGAACATTGTGCAGAAAATTTCGTTGTATCGTATTTTAGACTATTGTTGTCTTTTCGCGATGATTAAAGCGGGAAAAATAGAGAGGATGGAATCAACAACCTGTTGAAACATATTTTTCAATATGCGTTCATATAAATTCCTTTCGTCAACCCTTTCATGTCTGTGTGTCAGAGAAAGAATCTAGATTTAATCGGGTAAATGAGTTCTGGGAACTAAGAAGAATGTCTGTCGTAAATATACCACTAAATTAACCATATCGAACGTACACATCAGAAAATCTTGCTCTATCTAGTATATCACAAAGATACTTAAATTGTAACCCGTAATTCAGAATACTATCGATTTAAGGATCCGCTTTGCGTGACATAGAAGTAAACTGTGACTTTCACGGTTGCTCTATGAATATGCATTGCTTAATTATAACTCTACTCGGCGCGTTTGTAAGCGATTTTCTTCTGCAGTCAGACCGGAATTTTAAACAGTTTCGTCGCGTGTGAAAACGTTGGATCGTACCTCACTGAAAATTCAAGGGCTCGTGCTAAGTATTTGCTATTAAATGTAATTATATGTATTGTATATACAATATATTATTCTCTGAGCGCTTTCTCTTCATATCGTCTACATTTGTCGCGTTATACCAAATTCGTGAACAGAGAGTATCTGTATGTATATATATATATATATATATATATAACAGCTACGGACTGAAACGCGAATTCTCGTCAAATCTACCACCGACTTAATTATCGTATTATACAAGCAAAATTCACAAGTGCATTATACCTGTCTGCCGCTGAATGTGAGACGGACCGAAATAAATCCCTTCCTAAATCGAATATCGAGCTGACTACACTATTAAGTCCTACGTTCAGCATTCAACACTGTTTAACCGTATTAAGAACAATGAGTTTCGCCGTGGAAGCTTGCCGGCTTCATTAATGTGCTTCATCAGCCGACAATCGACGCGTGCGCACGCGCGCGCATCGCTGATTTATTCAATAAAAAGGAAAATGAAACTTCTTTACAGTTCATAAAGCTGGGCCGTTAGTTTCCTTTTGACTTTATGCTTCTCAGTTCTCTTTTACGGCGTTCTCTCCGACGGAGAACCTTCCCGCGACGAGAAGCTCTCCTTTTCTTCTTTCTTTTGTCCCCATTTTTTTGTCATCTCCTTCGAGTGTTTCACGCGTTTCTCTCATTTCCTCGTATTTCCTTCACCCTTTCGCAAGTTTCACGTTCTACCCTATTCAAGGACAACCAACGGAGAATATGTTACCATGACAACGCATGAGCTCAGTGTAACCTACTACCCATTCCCATCCCTTTTCTATGTACCATACACGTGCCTATCCATCGTGTCGTTGCCGGTATGAGCACGTTTTCGTTGAGGATTGAGATGTCGCATAATTTCGACAATGTTGACGACGTTGACGAAACGTATGACTCCATTCAACAGAAGATACGATAAAGAATGAGACGTAGCATAATTTTGAATGAAGAGTTTATGAATACGTCGTTGAGTCTTGTAAGAACAGAGCGGACGTGAAACTTGCTTTGGTTCGAATGTTACATCTTCAATCTTCCAAGTCGGCAATGTTGGACTTCAATCGATTTTTTGATTGTGAATTCTGGTAGATAAATTTAAATTTGTAACAAGTAAGTCAAATACAATCCAACTTCTATGAAAAACTCATTGTTAAAGCTTTCATAAGAATTTTTTCAGATTTTTATATATGTACAGTCTGAAACAATATAAGAATTTGAACGGAAGTCAAAGATCCGAATAAAGTGTGAAAGTTTTGTCGACGGAAGATTAATTTTTTAAAAGTTCCTAGCCAGAAATGATGATTGACGTTGAATCAACATTGATTTATGTTGAATCAGCATCAATTCGATCTCAGCTTCGATCAATTATTTCTGATTGTGTTTCTAACCGAGTTTGTCTCTTACTATTCATCAATCCAAATCCTAAGAGTCTTTTTCACCAATTCCGACGCTAATCGATGGTTAATTGAATCGTCACAATTAAAACTGAATGTCTCATTCTCAAAAAAGGAAAAGAGAATAAAAATTCTGATACATTAAATTGATGTTGATTATAAGGATCCTAAAGCCGTCTGTATCACCGACTAAATCATAATTTTTGTATAACAATTAACGATAAAAAATTTCGAAATTGAAATCTTAGAAGAAAATTTTTTGCCATTCTCGGCATAAATTCCACCTCATCTATTAATGTGTATACTTTAATTCTGGAAAAGAATTTTCGAATCTGTAAAAGAGGAAAAAAGTAATTTTTATACAAAAAACGATTTAGTCAGTAATACAAACGGCTTTAGGATCCTCTTAATCAGAAATTTATAAAAAAAGGTCCTAAATATTGTAACTAAATTAAACCTTCCTCTGAAGATGCCAGACAACGAAGAACAAAAATGAAAACATCATGAATACGGTGAAACTCCGAAGTTCAGAGAAACTGGATATTATGCATCTACCGTAGTCTCGATAATTAACTTCGAGCGAACGACGCGACACGTGACGTGCATCATGTTTCGATAGTCTTAATTACCGTCGACAATGTAACTGACGCGCATTGTTTCATGTTTGTGCTTCGCATTTCGAAGTGCAAACACGCCGATACGTAAATACTACAAAATTACATTTGCCAGTTTCCCGGGAGATTACGTGCGTTCGAGGGTGTAAAACACACCGTCCATCGTCCGATTGAAAAACGCTGAATTATATTGTTCGCAAAAGTACATCTGGAATAAGTTGAACGGGTTCCGGGATGGGTGTTGCCAATGAAATTTTATCGTCTTTGCAATACTTGGAGAGGAAGTACTAAAGAGAGGGAAAAAGAGCATCTTAAAAATAATTAATCACCTTCGTGGCATAAATTCCGGATTTATGGAAAATACGTCGTTCGTATTTTTCTCTTGATAAATCGAGTTTCACAAGATAATTTAGTACATAATTTTATTAACCGTAAATTAATCTTCCATGAAGAAATGCACAAGGAATTAAGTCTTGTATGATGAGAAAGGATTGAGTCTTCACAACTAGGTACCTATTCCAGATTATACAACTGAAAAATCTAAATTTTATCACGACAGTGAACTTTTCTCGTCGTTGACGTTTCTATACAAGAAACTTTTTAAATCGATGCGATTGTTTCGTTGTCATTGAAACGAGATTAAATTCTGTTATTCCGCGTGTTGTTGCCAGCAGTTTCGTAACGCGGGGATACATCGAAGTAACCAGATTAGATAGGTGCCATTGACATCGAGAATGTCAACCAACCACCTGTAGAAACTATCATTAAAGCCAACCTACTGTCATTGCCAGTGGTTACAATATAAACTTTATCAATTACGATTATACATGCGCGTTAATCTAATCATAACTCTTTTTATTTCTTTTCAGACAATCCATATTATTAAATAGAAATCCATATTATTAAATTGTAATTGTATGTAATTTAATTAGATTTATTACTGAAATAATCTAATAAACGTTATGTTGTAATATCTTGAAACAATAAAGCTCAAAGTATATTTTGTATGTAGAAATATATTTCCTAACATCTTATATCGAAGTTAATGTATCTTTAATTTAAAAGATTGGATTACCTTTTCAATGCAAAAATGTATTAAATTAATAAAATTCTAAAATGGTAAACTAACTTTTAGACATTGAGATATACAACTCGTTTACAATATCGGTTTCTAAAAGTATAGTTTTTAAAATTATTTCAGAATTTGATTATATAATAAAAGGAAGGTATAACTTTTTGCACGATCATTCAGGAATAATTTTATTTCTATATTTTCTTATGTAGATATTTTTTTTCATGGAAAATTATCACAATAATGAGGCTATATTAAAAAAAAATTGATATATAGAAATAAAGTTAATAAAATCCTTATTTATATCATTACGAAATCGTTGTCAGTTATGCTTCAATCAATAAAAATTAGAGTTGGAGTCAACAATTTTCTGAATTTTTTAATTTCGTAACGAATAAAAATTGTATCTTTATTTCAATGTAACAGTTTTTCCTTAAATGTAGTAATTATAATAATTTTCGATTTCCGTAAAGAAAAATATATAAGAAAATACAAAAATGAAACGATCTCCAGGTCGTAAAATAGTAAAAAGTCGTCACTCCTTTATGTATTATAATAAAATTAAGTAACTTGACGCTCTTTGTAGAGAATATTTCGGACATGTCATGTTTGAAGTATGCACGCAATGGCAAGAGTAGGAGGCAAATAGCGGAAAAGTTAGATGGAACGCACGAAACAATGAAGTGAACAAGTGCATTGTTTGCTTAGTTTACGCTGCAATCCGGACAACTTCGAACTTGGAAAGCGCAGAAAGTTTGGACGCCGAGCTTTAGTGACTAAAACACCTATCATTCGTATTCATTTCGAGCGTGTCCGCGACATACATAACGTAATATATTATATATGACTCGATTGTATTCACGAAAAAAATATTCACGAATTCATGTAAATACCAAAAAAAGGTCACAATGCGAATGACATAAAAAAATTGAAGAAAATATAGCGACAGTGCGGTTACATGCTCGTTTAGCAGTTTCCTCGAAGGTGAGAATCCGTATTCGCGAAATGGAAAATGGAAAATATCGTTCAAAGCGACGTACAACGAGGATCATTGCGAGCGGAGAGAAAGGAAAAACGCGACAGAAAGGAAGAAACGTCAGCCGATCAAACGCAATACCTATTTTCCGTCGAACTCGATGAGCGACAACGAGACGCCGTGGATTTTTATGTCGAGGTGAATTTTCGAATATCATACGCACGTCTTCTTTATACTCTTTAGCATCGCTCTTCTTTGGAGAGCACGTTGACGATTCTTTCTTCTTTTTTTTTAATCTCGCGCGCGCCTTTGTAACGCGCAACATTGTTATCGCGTTATGGATATCGGTTACCGCGTTCGATTGACAGGCAATTGTCGATGCATTGTGCGAGTTCCACGGTATGATTATAGCCATGGGCTACAAGCGCTACAATACAATGGATCTGCTGCCCGCCGGATCGTTTGTTTTCATTCAAGGCGCCAGCATAGAAACAGCCTGCATCACATTTTTCTTAGGACCTGTCTGTGACGTACGTGTACATACAAGTATATCTGCGAACTCAACGTGAAGCCGCTCACGATGGCGATACCACTCTTGCCCCTTTCGCTATATATTCTTATTAATCGTATATCTATATGTTGACTCGCAGTGGTAAATACCACTTACTTCTACTATCAGACGCAAACTCACTGAAGCTATTTTTCACCTAAGCCTTCTTCCCTCTTTAGAATCTCTCCATTGGATTACTGGAAACGGATGATCGTGATTCTCGCTTTATCATCTAATTGGTGGTTTCTAGAGAAACCTCTTAGATCTGTAATTACGAATACATTTCAGCGACAAAATTTACTATGTATTTTTATATTTGTGCGTATCTGCACGGAAAGAATTATTTCGCTGAAGTATCTAAACATTTAGCTAGATATTCTCTAAAACTTTTAGAATGTATCTCTCCGAAGAGTGAAATGAAATTCTTAAAAATTTAAAATTGAGCCCACTTTTTTTCAAGATTAATTTAATTTTCACTTTTTAGAGTGAGATTCCACTCTAAAGAATTTAAAGAGTATTACAGATTTAAAAATAATTTCGTTAAATCATCAAAATAATTATGTATTATTAGGAAACTACATAAACGCTCATTATATGCTATAAAACGTTAGATGTGCAACGTTAAGAAAAATTTATTCTAATAATCAGTTTGAGCGTCCTACATAATTATTTTGATAGCTCGAATAAAATTATTTTTAAATCTGTATCTAAATTTTTAGATACTTTAACAAAACCATCTTTCCGGAAAACTAAAGTATGGCTAAAAATATTCGATAGAGTTCTAAATTCTCGATACTTGATTTTCACAATTCAATTTTTCGGGGAATTTGATTTTTCCTCGGAGAGAATATAATCTTACGCCAATTTTGGCAAATTTTTGGCAAGATGCATACATTCTTCTTAATTGAACAATGTATGCAGGCTCTGCAATTAGAGAAGATTACTTATTGCATATTCACAGACATTCACAGATGGAATTGTGCAGCTTCTCACGTTGTCAAGTTGGGACGTCAACGATCGCGATTCCACGTCTATCTGTTACGCTATGTTGAACTTATGCCATTTGACGCACATGGCCCTGCACGCGACAGTTACGTCTGATTGCCAAAATTTTCAGTCACTGAACATGTCTCTCCGATCTCTCGACGAGCCAAGTCGAGCGTAGTGCAATAAATTTCTCTAAATAAAGCTACTCAAGATAAATCTTACTCATTCTGAGATATACCATTACAAGCTGACTATTAGCTAATATTACTAACTAACTGAGATATATTTAACAGACTATTCGCAGTTTATGAACGAGCAAATCAAATTAAGATAACGAAGATGGTAATAAGTGCACTAATTAAATCGTTGTAAGAGCATTATAGAAAATTAGAATGCATTATATATATTATGTTATAATTATGTTATATTATATTACATTAAAAAGATTTATGTAATCATAGTTAACTGTATACTATTAGATGTCAAAGGAGCAATAGTAATCCAATCTTCTGAGTTAAATAACATCTTGTTAACTTTAACTTTTATGTGTGTTAAAATATAAATCAATTAATTTCTGTAGTTAAATTGCTTAGTTTTAAAGTAAAGAACGTTCGTAATGTATGCGTTTAAAGTAAATAATACAATAAATTTGAATTAAACAATTTAAACTTTTTTTTGTAAGTTATTATTTTACTCTATTGTTTTAGTTAAATTAACGATATATTGAGTAGAAGCGGCGATATAATTAAAAGTAATTCAAATTGGATTCAATTGGATAATTTGACATTATGAATTTTTAATAGTATCAGATGAAAAAGTAGGAACTATGAGTTCTAAGATTTTTATTATGCCTTTTTACAAGATGCGGACATTATCGGGTTAAAAGCGCGTTTCCGGGATTATTTCTAGATGTTCTAAAAAAGAGCTAAAGTAATTACGCAAATAATTACTAAACTTTCAGATCAACGCAAATTCTCGACATACAAAATCCTTTCTTTTTTTTTTCCATATCGTTACCCAAGACCATCGCATTATCGCGGTCGTGTACTCAATGTATCACGAAAAAGTAGATGTTATCGATGGCAATTTATTTCCCGAAAGGAAAAACGATGCGGGTGGGATAGGAGTATAGGTACAATAACACGCTTTTCCTGGCCCACCTTGAGGGAGTGAGTTCCCTCCGTGACGCAGAAAATTCGTTTGGAAAATACATCCGCGTATTGGCGATTGCTTTTGCGTCGGTTATGATCTGCTCTTGCCGCGGTCATGTATGAAAACGCATTTTGCCGATATAGCTGGAATTTAATATTTCCTCGTATTTCTTATCGTTATGTATCGACGATTTTCATGACAGTTATGATGTGCATAAAACATTGAAAATATCAGAAAGAAAAGAACTATTTGACGCTTTCTTTACAGTATTCTATTTATGTGCATCTCACATGAAAAAATCTACCGAGAGAAACTCGATAAAATTAACGTTAACTTTTGAATGTCTACTTAAAAATTATATCTACCTTACTTCGAAAGCGACGTAATTAAAAAAAAACCTAATTTTCGAGTTATTACTATGAATGAGTTAGATAAACATTATCCTATCAATCATCAAGAATGAATTAACTTAATTTCATAAATCATCAAAATATTGCAAAAATTGCTAAAAAAGGAATATTTTTTTAAGGATTGTAAAATGAAAATGATCGTATTAAGAATACATTCTTTTGTCGATTATTTGATTAATCAATAATTTTCTGTCAAATTTGAAAACTAATTATTCCGCTGTTTTGAGAAACTTAATTTTTTTGAGTTGTGTCACTTTTAAAGTAAAAGAGCAATATATTCGAATCTCTTACGAATCAATTTTAATCGCACTTTTATTTTCGAGCCGATGAAATATTACGATATCAACCACAGGTATTAATTCACATCTCTCTTTCTCTCTCTAACCTGAACAAGATAAGCCTACATGATTTCCTCCTCGTTTACTCCTCACGATATTAATCGCTCATTAATTATACCTTGGCGACGCGCGATAGGACACGCGGAGACATTTTAGTCTCGTTATCGCGGCGCGCAACTATCGCAAGCACGACAGATGTTATCGGCGATAATTTATCTTCGGAGTGTGGGTGGAAAGCGATGCAACTCCCCCGAGGTGTGCTGCACTTTATGACGCGACGTGTGAGAAAGCTGCCGGTGAAAAATTCTGCTTCCTACGATGCAACTCGGCACCTACGTCGCGCTCTATGGTGACAATAGCAAATCGGCCGTCGACATTAACACCCCGCAGTCACGTCTCCTTCAGGATCAGACCTTGGCTGTGCTGTCGCACGGGATCTCGAAATAGCTCACTCTTCTTCTCGAGACACACCGGGTTAAATTATTTGCGCTCGGAACGCGTTCCAAGATACGGTCGAACATTAATTCGAACGAAGCGTGTCCGCTTCCCTCATTTTGGTGCAGTACTTCAGGGAATTAGGCGATATCTCAGCTGAGAATTTTCAGCTTATTTCGAGTTAATACATTTCGCTTATTGGAACAATTTATTTAATAGATACATCATCATTTCTTATATACTTTTGGCATATTTCATTGTTTCTTTTCAATAAAGTTCTCTCGACAGAAGGGACGCAAACTTAACACTTGCGAATTGAGAATACTATAAGTAATAGATTTAAAAAATACGTTGTAATTCTTAATATATCATTCGTTTGATTAACAGTAGGCTAACGATATTGAAAAAAGATTTAATGTCATATAAGTATATATATATATATATATCGAGGAAAAGGATCAACACGCTTCTCTAGTTTCAATGCCAATAGCAACGGCGTTACTGGTTCATTAGTTTGTTCACGGTCGTTCTAGCTTATTTACAGCCTCGAGGCAACATTTATTTTACGGCCACCGCTTTTTCACAAAATTCACGCTCTAACAGAATACAAGCCCTGATCATGTAATAACCAATATCAAAATTAAATCTGCTGAAGTAACACCCACTCTAATATCCAGAATTAATTCAACTTTTTAAGAAAATGAGATATATCGAGCTGAATTTATTTATTTGAACTTAAATTCTTAATAGCGCGCAGTACATTTTATGCAATTAAAATTTTTCTTATTAAATAACACGATATTAATCTCGCGTCGATAATTTTAATTTGAACGATGCACCGCGATAAAATAGCAGTTTGAGAACGATTAACGTGAAAGAAACATCGATACCCGACCGTCAACGCATAGTCACCGCAAAAGTAATTAAGCTCACGAATTGGATGGCTGTGCGTTGTTTTATGACAGCTCGTAAAAATTAAAATAAAATTGCGCTCTCACGATGTGACTCGGATGTCAATCACAATGTATTTGCACGTCGATTACGCGGGTTAAGCTCGCATGCGGATACATCGGAGCCTGTCTGTTTGTGCGAGTTGCGAGATGGTTATCGATCGTTACGATATTATAGCGTAATAAATTTTAATAGGCAACGTCGAACGCGCGCGAGTTCGTCGTTGTGTTAACCACGTTATGCTTGCGGATGATCCTGTTTCGTGCGAAACACCCGCAATTACCTATAGCTCGGCTGCGGATATCGTCGCTCAGTTTATGGACATGACGGATACTGTCCACTAAGAGAAAGAAAGAAAGAGAGAGAGAGAGATTATTTTTTTCGATCCCTTATCCTCCCGCGTAAGCTGCCTCTTTAAAGTCCTGACATTTTAACGCCGATTGCTCGTCCGGCCTCACGCTTTTACGCAACTGCGCCGCAACTCGAACAGGGTCAGGGTGGGAATATTCCGGAGTCTAATAATTCTTGAGAGCGACCAGTGGGAGTTTAACCCAGCAAAGAGATGTTAAAGGGAACGTATCCCCCTTCTGCTCTATATGCATCGCATAGCTTTCAAAAATTGGAAAATATCATCGAACGGAATTATATTGCGAAACGTTTACTCGAACAGAATTTTAATCCGATTTATTTGCTCAGATATCTAATGTAGAAATTCTTTTTCTCTCTCTGTAAAAACTCTTTCGACATTTTTTTCTTTGAAAAGAATTGACCCCTAAATTCGACAAATTTATTAATTTTTAACAATAAGCCGTTGTGAGTATTGTGAGCTCTTCGACTCTTTTCGCGCGGCAAAACAATTTTGCAAGATACATCACTTTGTCCATCGATTTTTGCACGATCGTTTTTATAAATAATTATCAATTGTTTCGGAAATAACGCCGTATTTTAATTTTTTTCAGCATCAACGTAAATGAGTAAAATCTGTTATGTTTTTGCAATACTCGTCGATGGGTCCGAATTAATTCGGATTTATGAGCGCGGTCATTAGGGCTACGAGCGCATAATGTTGTCTCATTATCTGTTTATTTATTTGTTAAAGCGCAATCAATTATTTATTATCAATTATTTACGTGGATTGTGTTTTTTATCTTTTAATTTGCTTCGATGGTGTATACGTGAATCGATAATGATATATAATTACGCATCGAAATATAGAATCAGAGAAAAATCTATATCGTTCGCAATTACATTCATATAATTACTAATATTTAATTAATCTCTAAAACAGAAAGAGAATAAATCAATTACGATACTTTTTCTTTGTGATTATCTTGCTCGTTATTTAATAAATCGAATAATAATGCCAAACTAATTTAGTTATTTATATTGCATTTAAAATAATATTCCATTTCTTTTTTATATTTATGAATCGGACGCGTATATTGGTGGTGGTCTGGGATAACACGGCAAAAGTTCGTAACTCTTTTCAAGGACTCCAATTACTCCGATATGGACGTTACCGGCTAAAGGCCATTTAGATAACCGATAACATGATTATAAGTTTTCGAAAATGCCTCGAACGCAGATAATCTCATCAATAACTGTATTAATCCCAGATCGCTAATACGCAGCACATACGATGCCTTGTACACTGCGAGATTATGTTAATCTTCTGAGTGGCGTAATCACAATCAAATTGTTATCGTTAAAAAGTATTTTTTTTTAAGGAAATTTGATATATAATTTTATATGCTTTTAATTGTATTCAAAACATAATGTTATATTTAATATATTTAATTATATTTAATTATATTTTCTTCATTTTTAACATTAATATGTCACGCAATTTTAAACAACAAAGCATGTTGTGTTCTATAAGACAAAATCAACTTAACATCAGCAATCGATTAATTTTAACTCTAAGAATTTAATTAATTTTTATCGATTCTAATTCTAGAAGACACATAATTATAAGTTAAGTTTAATCATGATTGAACATAATCGATGTTAACGGAACCGGTATATATTATCTCAAAAGATAATTTATCTGTGTCTGTTAGACACGTCAAACTTATTTCGCACAATCTTTCGGAACGTTTCGTGAGTCACAAGAATGATAGATATTAAGTCCAAACCACAATCTCAAAGAGCTTCATTAGGATCAAGTGGCCTCAAAGGAATTTATTCTCCGATTTTTGAAGGAAATAAGGGATCAAAGATTTTTTTCTTCGGAATACTTATGAGCACCGAGTGCTAATATTTTTCTTTTTTATTCCTTTCTTTGTCCCTGAGCTTTAGTCTCTGTATGCCTAATCTTTACGACGAGCGCTATTCAAATATCTTTCACTCGCAGAGACCTTAACGTGGGCGCCGAAGCGAACCTACGTGTCACTGTCAACTCGAATATCTCTCCAACTTCTCAGGTATCTCTCAACTTTCCTCGATCCAAGCTGACTGCGAAATTTCAACAAAACTGTATCGCAACGAGGTATTCTTGAAATTGGAAAACGTAACTATGTTACTGTGCTTTATGTTATGACAGTAATATTTTAATATTACTGTCATATTTTAATATTCATATCTCTTCACGTTTATCTTGATTTATAGGTTTTTTTAAATTATGATTTAAATATTTTTGTTCGAATATTTTCCGTGTATTTTGTTAAGTTCAGCTTTTATATATGAAAAACTGTTCTATATTATAATATCTATAATAATTGATATATTTCTAGACAATAAAGAAATAAAAATAAATCTGCATAAAAAGAGGTAAAAAAAAGCGCTTTTTTATAATTTTATTGTTCAGTATGTAAAGAACTTTTATCTCATATATTTTTACTTAACGATATTCATAAAATGTTTAATGTAATTGATATCTTATAAAAAAATCATTCGAATTTTCGGCAGAAATAAAATGTTTTTCTCAGCATACCAAAACAATATGCCGTTTGACATATCTGTATTTTTAAATAAGTACTGTCTTCTGTTAAATGATACTAAACGTCATTGTTAAATAGCAACTACATACAATTCAATTAATTATTGTACAATTATTAACATGCGATGCTATACAATTGATTTATTGAGTTCATGATAAACATAATGCCGGGAAACTAATTATTAAGATAATTAAATTTACATTTACTATCATATATTACGTTTAATATATACATATATTACATTTAATATATAGTAAAATTTACATTTACTATATTAAATACATTTTGTATTACATATTACACATTTACATTTAATGTATTACATATTGTTTTGATATCTTATCTCATATCATTTAATACATTTTGAGATGATATAATAATAATATATTTCCGCAATTCTAATCTTTCTCTTCCTCTCTTTATTTCTTTTTACATCTTTTAAAATTTATTTCTTAATGATATATATATATATATATATATATATATATATATATATATATCGATATAATAATATGTATAATAACGGTATATAATATATAATACTTCTGCTGCTCACTTTATATGCAACAAATTTCTGCCGATACAGGATACGACTTCGTCAAGCCGATGTTTTACGGTAAAAAATTAAAAAACGATACTCTACCACTGATCGGATTTACTGGTATTTATATAGATACACGAAAAAGCTCGTATTACAGTTTGGATATCTGCATCTCTTCTGGGATTCCAATGTAGATATTTCGACAGACTCAGAATTAGAAACACGTTAGAGAACTGCAGAAACACATAATACATCAATAAAATGATCGCATATGCAACCTCCGCCATTACATTGAAGATGTAATGCGCGTTGAGAATTAAGCCTTATGTGGAGAATTCTCTGAACAGCAACATTCAAATTTAACGAAGATGTAATATTCAACTTCGCGTGATGTTATATTTAAGATAGTAACGCTAAGTTAGAGCAATTAGAGTTTTCCTATCTCGATATTGTAAGGATATTATTTATAAAGAACCATTATATTAAATAACCATATTTTATTTTATTTTAATTCTTTCTTTCCGTATATATTTCAATAAATTATAAAATATAAATAAAATTCTTTAAAATGATTATTAATAAAATTTCGCCCGAAAATCTCAATATTTATTTGTTTTGCATTACATATCGCGCTCCCTTACTTAAAAAATAGTGACAACTAAGAAACGAATATGATTCAAACAAAAAATTTTTCGATTATTCGTATACATTATCAAGAATGAGTTAAGTAAACATTATTCTATTAATTATTAAAAGTGAACTTAACTAAGTAAAAAATTATTAAAATCATTACAACCAAAAAAAGATGATTTTTTTTTAAGAATTAGGAACCGATAATGATAAAACTGACATTTGATTATATAATATGTTATTTTTTTAATATTATTTCATTAGTCAATAATTTTTTATCAATTAAGTTTCGAAAAATAATTTTTCCTTTCTCTGAGAAACTCAATTTTTCTGTTATATTACTTTCAAAGTAAGGTAACGACATATATCATTTGCTTCTTAAAATGCTTCAACAAATTTATGTGTACCAAAACAAATCAAAACTTACGCGCAAGCAAAGTTTAAATTGCGATACAGATTAGTTAAATCGGTTCTATCGGATTGAGTTATACTCGATCTTCGAAGGACGGGACGTATTGTCCCAATAAGGAGAGAAAATTTAGTCAGATACGATTAACGCTAATCGAATGTCATCAAATGGCGTTCCCTGTCGTCGAAGGACGCGTGAAAAGCGTAACGTGTGCAAGAAGACCGTCACATAAGCAATCGGTGAAAACGGAGGCAATCGAAGTATAATGATATAATTTGATCGGATGAACGGAGGAAGGCGTTGCCGAGAGATATGGGCGACGAACTGCGCTGCTTGTAAAAGGAACTGACTACACGAGCGAGCTTCGAGACGGGAATAGGTTGGGTCGCTTTAACGAGATCCCGGCGTCGACTAACGAGACTTCCATGGGGATTTAGATAGCGAGTATAACTAGGCATAGCCGCGATAATGACACGACTCGGTGTCACGTTTGGTATCGTTTCATACTCGGTTTGCTTTAGGATTCCACGTTAGGACCTTCAAGCATGGTGAGAAACATTCGTAAATGAATTTTAAAAGTAGCGTTTTTGAAAACGTTAGAAGCGTACAAAAAGCGCAATTGCGTTTATTGCACGAACATCAGGGCTAATAGATTCGTATTGGCCTCGATTCGATTTTCCGTAGATTTTACATGGACAAGCTAACTGTTATTTATTTGATTGATTTTTATTCATTTTTATTCATAGTAAATGAAATTAACTTTACCGTTTTCATTGATCCTGTGCGACTTTGATAAAAAACGCGTGCGAATCTCAAATCAGCGTACGGGTTACTGTACAAAGGAAAATATTCTTACGAAGGAAAATACATGTATATGGGAAGAAAATATTTGAATAATGAAGAATAAAAGTGCGTGATAAGTTTTCGAAACATTTTTCCTTCTCAAACAACGTAATGTTAGCTTAACATTACCTTCGCGGTAATGTTTCTATGAAAATATCGAAAACAGCCACGGGCGATTTTCGTTCAACAAACGAAAGTTTTTTGGAACTTTAAAGAACATACGGTTGTGTTTTACATTCACTTAATAGAGACTAAATATCTCTCTTTTTAATTATTCATCGATAATTTTACATAACTTCGCGTTTCGTCACCATTGTAATTTGGATACTATCGATAAAAAGATACATTTTGTTTTTACGAATACTGTATTCTGTAAATCTCTACAGGTCTTGAAAAAAAAGAACTAATTTTCTTTTTAATTTAAAAATGGATAATCGTTGCAAAATACGTTGGTCTCAAAATAATGCGCCTTTAGAAAGAGATTAAGTAGTTATTTTATTTTTATCGTTTCACGAGAGGCAGCAAGCTTTCCATTATTCATCGCTCTGCATTTTTTGATATAAGTTATACTATAATGAGACTTTATATTTCTTAAATTTCACATTGCGGTCGACGTAAGTAGGCATCAGAGAATTATATAAGATCCATAATTCACCCTAGGTTCGCGGTAGACTCGCACTCATCTTATTTTTCTCACGTTCGCACCAAGTGCTGCTCAGCCGCGGTGTCTCAGTTCATAACTCGTTGGAATCCGTTTACGGTTTCAAATGGAGCTTTCGGCGACGCCCAGACTTCCATTTCCCTAAATCTGCATGTCGCCACGTTATCCCGCTACAATATGTACTTTGTAATTTGAATCATAGATCTAGAAACTCTTAGTCCTCTGATTAAACATTTACATAAGCTTAGAATAAAATCAAATCTCAGAGTTACAGATTAACTTTAATTCGTTTTAATCAAATATTGCGCCATTTTATCGGAAATGATGTAATATTTGATGAATAAGTTACAAAGATACGTATGAATATTAATTTGCTACAGTGAAAAAAAAATTTAGTAATAGCTGCCAAATGTTAAATGAAATAACTTTCATCAAATGTTTAGTTGATATAATAAAAAGTAATTTTTCTAAATATTTAATAAGTGTTATCAAACATATAATGTAAACCAACCGTTTGGTAATAATTATTAAATATTTAGAAAATTAAAATTATTTTTAGTTACACTTACCGAACATTTGATCAAAATTTACTTCAACATTTGGTAGTTATTACCTGATTCTTTTTTCAATGTAACGCGCATCTTAATTAATATTCTAAAATCAGTGTTGAATTGAAGATGAAAAAATTCAAAATAACTGAATTATTAGCAGAATTTAATATTTCAAACTTTCTCTTTCTTCACACTGTACTTTCACTTATACGTAACTCCTTAATTATTTTTTCACAATATCATGAATAACTGCTTCATAAGATAAAATTATTAATGTGTCAGAACGCTTCTATAAAAGAAGGAAGAAATATTAATCTTTAACGCAAAACCAAACTGGACAAGATAAGATCGTGAAACTTGCTGTTAGTTCAGTTGTCAGTTCAAGTTAACTCGATGAAATCTCCATCGAGTTATGACGTTCCATGGGGATTTAGATGTCCTGTATAATAAGCAACGCAATAATGACTACCTACCCTCATTTCGTATTGCATCAAGATTACATTTGTGGATTTAAATTATATGTAATGTCACCGGCCATCTGAAAGTCTGATTCGATTACCGTGCCATTCCCGGCAAATTTTCCTTATTCCGTAAAAAGTGCAAAAATTACAACGACGTCCATAATTTTTCACGGAAAAACGAAGATGCAGAAGCATATAATTTATGGAAATTTAAGAAATCGAAATATCGAATAGAATGGAATTATAAAAGATTTATCGCTGATACGATGTGATCGGAAAGGTTAAAACAAAACAGGCTCCGTCTTTCCGGTCGCGACAGAAGATGCAACAATTCACGGAAATTCTTCGGAAGTTTATGAGAATTTGCGTAAAGCACGTCAGCCTTCTTGTTGGCAAACTTCTTGAATGCAAAATGCTGCGAAAGACGCCGCATAATTAGTGTGCGAACATAACTTGCCGCGGTTGATGACGTCCCGTCTGCTGTTTTAATGTTTACTTAAACATCCATTCTTCACACTTTCAATTCGGATGGTAAACAAGTGTTTAATTTTTGTTCTTTCAAGAATAAGCGAGCTTTCACGCAAAATGGAACTCGCTTTATTGAATAACGTAGAGGGTTGATTGAAAATCAATATTATGAAGAAAAATAATTTGATTCGATATTACATCGATAATGAAAAGATTGCTATATACAAAAATAAAATTATATAGAAAGGATTTGTAATCTAAATATCTAATCTATCTAATCTAAATAAAGATATACAATCCCAAATATTAGTCCCAGTTTTCTATTTTCCCCACTTGTTTCGTCCCATTTTTACAATTTGAATATAAATAGAATATTACCTCTTATATAAAACTTTCATAAAATTCTGATTCTTTCCTAAAACATTGTGAAATTCCTGATACAAATAAAATTTCAAGGATTAAAATAGAGATCCGAAAATATTAAAATGTTAACATTACATTTTTGTTATACGGAAAGTGTTTGTAGTTTCTCTTATTTTATCTGTCGATCTCAGTTGCAATACTTTTCAATAGAATTCTTGAAGCGTTCTCTGTATCTTTCCAAGTGCCAAATTTCCAAAAAAGGAGTTTTAATCCGTGAAAAATTTCTAGAAAAATATGTTTAAAACAGAAACAGAATCATACACGGTGACTAAAAATTGAGAAATCAAGATAAAATAAATTCTGAAGTGCATGGTAACGACGGTGACACGTGCGGTGCGAATAAGCGAGCAATATATGTAACCGAAATAACTGCAGCGCTGCTTTTATCGTAGAAAAAAGTCGACGAGGAAGGTGCGAAAGTCGAGTAATTTGTAAAAAAAAAAAAAGCGACGCGCTTCGATGTTCCCATCATGCGTAATACGAACGCGATCGTATCGGATGTTAATTATGGGCGAACGAGGAAAGTAGAGTAACGACAGATGCGCGATCATCAACAGCTAATTAAGTGGAATGTGAATAAAGAGCGAAGAAAAAGAGGAAGAACGAACGCGGGAAATGGCGGGACGAAAGTTCCTGAGACTTTACTCGGACGGAAAACTTCGGTGTTACATAATAGTAACGAGCCATGTTCGCCTCAGCAGCTCGTATCGCTTTCCTTTTGTCCGAGAATCTTTTCCTTAGAGACTCTCTTCCGCTTTTAATTCGGCAGTTCGCATCAGGAAGTCACGATGCTTATCCCGATCAAAGCGGATTCGTTTCCGATACGATTTCCGCATGAATCCATCCATTGATTATCACATCGATGTCCCAGTAATGTAATCCAGCATTTCACATGGTAATTCTGCGGCTTACTGGAAATTGCCTTGCTAATTATTTACAATAAAACGAACACTGGCGTTTCCGCTTTTCTATTGCGTGGATTCCCAATTTCTCGTTTACAGCTATTTCAAATATTTCTATAAAGGCGCCTCCGCAGACGATATGATGTATACGCCAACTTTGCACGCATTTACTAAATATTGGCCTACATTCAATATGGATAATTGTGTATGTTATGTGTGTGTATGATATTTGCTAATATTGGCGAATGTTGACCATATCATTTAGAGCCACTTTAAGATTTGCGTAGCATAAATATCTATTGTTTCTTATCGATTTTTTTTACCGATTGTTTTTTTATCTATTTTTATTTGTTACATCTATTTTTTTATTTGCAAAATCTATAGCTGATTCTTAACCATTTAAATTTTGATTTCGTAATGATTTATCTATCTTAACGAAATAATTCAGTATTGTTTAGATTTAGAGAATTATTTAAAATATGAAAATAACAATACACATCGAATTATACTTTATGAGCAAGGAAAAAAAAATTTTAAATATGCAATTGTCAATACGACATGCATTCATAGAAACAATTTCCGGATTCAATGGTATTATTTTTCGATTTACCATGAAATAGGATCTATATAGGATTTAATAATTATATTTATTGTTGAAAAAGAGAAATATTTTACTTTTAAATAAAAAAATTTTTAATTTAGAATAATATAAGTTTCCAAATACTGTGACGCTATAGCACCATAGTATTAAGATAAAGATCGATAATTTAATCTATAAATATAAAATTAAATTTTTATATATATATATATTTCTAAAGACAATAAGTCAATCTTATTTAATTCGAGGAAAGAGATGCGAATTATTGATCTAATTTTTAATATCGTTTAATATAGTTTCATTTTTACTGTATAAAGTTACGACAGGATGGGATTAAATACAATCAAGAACATTTTTTTCTCATTAATAGAAATTCTTTTTGAGAGAGTGCCTCGAGCTATCAAGCATCAGTATAGTTTTTTATCGAATATAATGCTATCGAGTATAATGCGTCGGTATAGCTCAATATCAAAATGACAGTGTCGTTTAATTACATACACAATTATATAATCAATGTGTGCAAATGAAGTAATTGCTGCGGAACTCAAAGCATACAAGATGCGGCATATTGTACTTGTCGCACACGTTTAGATAGAATTATGTAACACGTACGTGTGATGTCACCGCGGTGCATAAATGTATCCGCCCCAGCTGAAGTTTACATAAATTTATGTTACACACGTGGCGCATTAAGGATGTATTACACATATTTTTAAAATATGTTATGAGTACAGATTATTCTGGATCGTATTTAAAAATAATACAAAAAATTTAGTGGCGGTTTATTATCTGAATCCAAAGTTATTTTAATAAGAAGTAATTCTTTAAATTTATGTTCTAGAAATATATGGAAATATAAAAACATGATAAAAATCTCAATTTTTTTATTTAAGTGTTTTCTTTTTAAGTTGATTCAAGATGATTTAAAGTTACATCGTAAGAGATTAGTTGTTCTATAAATAAAAATATTTATTTCTCCTAAATCTTTTTCTAACTAATCTCTGAATCGCAATGGAACTTTGGACATTCTAAAACTTTTAAAATAAAAGTTCACTTTGAAGAGTGAAATCCTTTAAAGATTGAAAATTGAGTCACTCTTTTTTAAATCTGGCTCAATTTTCACTTTTTAGAGTGAGATTCTATTTCAAAGAACTTTGAGAGTATGTACTATTATTTAAAGTAAATAATACTAAATATTAATACATTTGTAGATATAATATCTTTAAATACGCCATGGATACGTCCCAATTACTTGCAAATTGTCACACAGGCACACTTCTTGGTGCAGATGTCGAACATTTTTGCATACGCACGTATCTACATTTGTGCAGCAAAACCTCGTTATTTTAGACCACATTGTCCCATAAATCGCGATCGTGAGATCTATCGCATCAATAAACGTAATATTTGCAGGTATGACAAAGGCATCAATTACAGATCCGCGCGATTCTTTAATCGTCGCGCGCCATCGCGCCGTTCCGATTTCGCGTGCGACGTGAAATGCATCCGCGAGTTGTGCCCGTGCCAGCATAATTATGGATCGCGCAGGTCGTATACATAGGAATCGAGGCGCAAAACAATTCGCGGCTTGGGACGGATAAATAATCGTACGCGCCGCAATAACTTGACGGCGGCGGTTTGGAGTTTTAATGGCGGATCGTAGGCGGTATCCGGAACGCGAGTTAAATTATATTTACTCGGGACGTATAACGTTGTAATTTATTGCGCAAAGCGAGCGGTACACAATACGATGATGTTCGCGAAGCACAGTAAGCGCGAAACTTACCCAAACGCGGACCACGTACGTTTCTATAATCACAACGCGTCGCAAGGTTGTATTACATTTGCATTCCGCGCGTATTCATGATGACTTAACAATTGCGTGAGATATGCATAGACCGAAGATAAGATCGTAGAGTGAAATATTTCCATCACAATTTCATTTAAAGTAATATTTGCCTTTAAACAAATATACAAGATTTAATGTATAATATAATTATAGTAAGAGAAATATTTTTGGTATTTTGTAATTATAATTATATGCTGCTACAATTATGATTATTATTATTATAATATTAGCGATAATAATTATATATGTATAGATTATAGGGATTGTAATCATTTTTGTGTTAATAATAATTATAATTATATAGTCATTTTTTAATTACAAATATATTATATTTTGCCAACTACATGTATTTGTAGATAGCACTAATATTATTACTACTAATATTATTACGTTATAGCACAAATAATTATAATTATAATAAAATGTAATTACAGTTACAAATATCAAAAATTTTTATCTCTGCAGTGTATGCATTCATTTGTGACTGACCAATTCAGTATTTTACTACTTAAAAATATCTCATGTGAATCGATAAAAGGAAACCTTTTCTCAATATTAAAATATGCACTTCAATTTCATAATTTAATTCAATTTAATTTATTAGACACGCGGATGAGATTTACATAAAAATTACATGAGAATAAACAAGATAGCTTATAGTATAAATATGAAAAAGAAAAAACTAATAATATGGTGATAAAAGTGGTGACGAAGAGCACACCACAAAAATATTTCACTATCTTCACTATTGTTTTCTTCGCATTAAAAATATTAGTATAATAAATAATATATAAGAAACACATGTGTTCCTTTATCTGACTTTAATTATTCGCGACGAGCTATTATACGTAGGTCACGCACATCTTCGATCTGTAAAGCGGCTGTTTCAGCGCAGAAATTTATGGACAAGCTTTCAGTTTCGAGTTCGCGAAACTCCATTGAATATACCGGCGTAGATGGTATGTACCACCATTCGCATAAATTCATTTCTGCACACGCAAGTTGTCACGCGCGACACAGATGCACGTTGTAAGTCGTCACTGGCGACAAAGAGGCATAAACGCACGCGTTACGCACGAGAACGCAGGCACGCAATAACCGATTCTTCCGCTTCTTCCAACTCATATATTTTGATCGCTTAAGTAGTAATATGAAAAATGACGACTGTTGCCACAACAGCCCTTACAATTTATAAAATTGTAATAGATGCTTCGAGACGTGTATCACCAACGAGAGAATTTATTTTTGACGAATTATTCCCATTTTACTTTTGCCGAAAACTGTTTTCTTTCTGTATAAAGTTTTGATGTATACGAGAATTTATTCTAGCAACTGAAATAAATTTGGTTATATGTAGGTACATGCTTCGAATATTTGTTCAGATAAATGGTAAAATAAAATCGTGTTTGTTGCTGTTTATCAAGTTCAGTTTGCAAAAAGTTAAATTTTTAAAATTTTTAACATTAGGTAGGTTTTTTTATTTTATTGGGTATCATTAGAGATGTGATAATTGCCTTTCGACAAGAAATTGTCTTTTGTTAATTCCTACAGAAAAAACATGCTCAATTAAGACAATCGATTCGAATGATTTGAAATAATGGCTCGTTGTACGATTCTATAAAAAAATTAATTTAAACTCTTTTATACCTACGATCGCCGAAATTTGCAATTATTTATACGACCTTAATCTTCGTCTATATTAGCGTTTGCATGGGCGGGGCACTGAGTTAAATCGCTTGCGAAGCCGCATTGTGTTCTTAACGTATGTCGACCAACCATAGTCCAGTACGTGAAATCGAATTACCTATGTATGTTGTAACCTCGTCAAACATTTTGAACGGGAAGCCAAATTGGTTCCTTTGAACTTCAACCTTTAGCTATCGCGCGCCAAAGGAAAATTATTATCGTTGTCCATGCGCATTATAATTTCGAGGAGAATATTATATTGTAAAAATAGAATTTATAACAATATATATAATAATTTCTGCTATGATTTTGTATTGCCGCAGAACAATTTTCTCGAAATAGGTACAAATAAGTATTACAAATAAATATCACAAATTATTCATGCAATTAAAATGAATCTCCGGTTACATTTCAAACGACTATCAAGTAATTATAACAACATGGAACGGCTTCCAAAAGAAATCTATTTTCATCAGCACTTAAAGACCGTTCGCTTGAATATCGGTGTAAGACTTGGCAATTGAGTGACGCTTGTCACTCGGGACTTCCGGTCAAACAGGCCGGCGACACCACCTGCCTGTCGAAATGTGACTTCGGTTACCGTACAAGTTTGCAACTGGAATAGATATTGAACGATGCGAATATCGCTTAGAAGGCTCTTTGAGATCGCCTTAGCAGATAGAGATCAAATTTCCTTTGAAACTTGCACGACCACGGATACAACAAATTAGCTTTTTCTTTCGCCCCCTTTTTTTTCTGTCGCATTATTTCGCAGATGAACGCGCTGAAAAAGCATCGAGAGAGCGCACAGAAGTATATGGTCTTAAGGAAAAGAGGGAAGAAAATTCGGAGCACCTTTGCTTTGATACTAATGGCGAAAAAAAGTTGATCGCGAGAGCGGAAGATGTTTTCTCGTTACGATACATCCACATTTATGTACACACTTATACATGTGTATATATGTAGATGTGTATACATACATAAAAATAAACGTACAGTTCTCTCCTCGGTAAAGGTACTTTTGCTCCTTCATCAGCTTCGTAGCTTTTGCTGTATCTTCTTAGAAAAACGGTTCTGATTTCAAACACAACAAACCTTTTAAATTTGTCCCTTCGCACGTCTTTCTTTCTGCACTATTTGCGATTTTACGCTCACTGTATAGATTTCCGGTACTATTATCACAAATCACGCATAGCACTCATCGTGCCGAGCTACCCTTCGTGAGAAGTTCTCCGGGAAAGCTTTGAAAGAGGTTTCGTTGCTACGTGCCGCACATAAAATGTTGTAACGTCGATTTTGGTTCAGCTGCGTTACACACAGGATTGTGAAAATAATATCGCGCGAAATTGAGAGGCAATATTACGAAAGATATACGTATGTCGATACTATGATCAAATATCAATATTAATAACCGTACGTTTCAGGCTATTTTGAAACATTTTGTACTCCGTGGTGATATAACTTCCGATTTCGAATACCTCGTTTCGAATTTTGCATGCTGAAATCACATCTCGATTTATTCACGTTATTATTTATGCGACGACTTGGTCGCGTATTCCGAAGTTATAACGCGAATGTCTTTTGTTGACAACTTTTCCTAGAATTTTTCTTAAGCGAATCGATACATTATAAGATTTTCCTGGTATTTTTCCACTTTATTTAACACATATAATTAGTATCTTAAAACGCGTTGAGATGTAATATAACAGATACTGAACTCACATCTTGGACATCTATAGAAAAAAAAACTATGTACAGAATTTATCATTACTGCTTTCATTTATCTCAATATTGAACAATAAATTCAAAATAACGCAATATAAATATTAATGTAATATATCTTTTAATCCTTTTATCAATGCATATTTTTTTCCATTGCCGTATTTCACAAGGTTTCTGCTAAAAACATGAAACAAAATGAAAACAAGATAAAGTCTATGAAACTATTCTTTGTTATTCAAAGGGTGAATATTTGTAGCATCGTAACGAAATTCGCGCACAAAAATATATTTTACTATTTTTAGTTCGAAATTGGTTGGAACCCATTCATGGGCAGAGGAATTAAACAAAATCTTCATAAAATCCATACTGTTCCATAGAGGCTTTGAAAAAAATTTATTAAATTTTAATAAATATTTATTTGAATAGTACTAGCTAAATATTTATCAAATGAAAACATTTATTTGATACAAGAATCATTAATTTGATTTAACTATTTTTTTTTATGGAGTAAATATTTACTGTAAATAAATGTTTATTTAATATCAATCAAATAAATATTTATTAAAATTTAGTAAATTTTTTTCGTAGGTTAAATCAGGAAATGTTCAACTATTAATATTGATCGTCTTAATTGATGATTGTAAGACACTTCGAAATTGTTCGATGGAAGTTTCAATAATCATTCATTGACTAATGCCTGCTGTCGGTGACAAGGTATCAGAAATTTATCGTCGTATGAACCTGCTAAGAGTACGCGGCTATATTACGTTATTGGATCCACCTCCGACCTTCTCTCGACAAAAAGTGCATCGTCCGCGACGGCCTTAAATCGCTTTAAAGGACGAGCTCGTAAATTTCCTTCCTGCTGATTCGTTTGTTCGCCCGTGCAGACTATCAATGGTCTTCACAAACCGACCAGCACGTGCACGAAATCACGATTTCGTTCCCGTCAGATGCTCCGTAATTTATCGTCCTTATTGCAGGAAATCCGGCTTACAACCACCATGCGAGAGAGCCGGAAGTTTTAATAAGAATGCAAAATTTCTTGGTACGCATCAATCGCAAGTGCGATGATTCCGCCGGTTATGAGATTCTCGTACAGTTTTGATTGAATCCGAAGACAGCTCTCAACTTTTTTGAAATACATTGGTATACGAGAAAAGGATGAGCCATACATAAAACTAGTATTACTGTATATATTGTTTTTATTCTTAAATAAGTTTAATAAAAAATACAAACTGCACTATAGGTGCTTGAGTTTAATGTTAGAAATATTTTCAACGTTTGCCATTCTTTCTTTAACTGTACTATCAGTAGCATAAAAATCCTGGGATTATCCATCTGGTAATCTTAACGATAGTTGCATTATTTTTACAGATAATACACGTGTTTATATTTACTTGCGTGTATTTTTAGATTTTTCACAGTATATTTTTATCCGCAGATTTTGACATACGTCTGCATTTTCTCTCGCTGTGAGAAAAGTATTGACCGGTAAAAGATGGTCGCGTTTATTGAATCGATTTGGCACGAGGTGTCTCGTGTGTTGGCTCCTCTTTCGTTTCTCGCGCCGACCGCAATACGCGGGATATTAAATTGGAATTACTGGCATTAAAGTGGAATAAAGTTTCACCGGGTACAAGTTTCCACGAGTAAAAGTAATTTCCATCTCGGAGCGTGGTAAACTTTAAAATAGCAGAACGCGGGAATGGTTGAGGTAGGAAAGGAATCTTCGTTTATACTTATGGGGAGGAATCGTTTTCTCGTTGCGTGAGCGCAGTCAAACGCGAGGCAAGAAGTTAATTAAACTTAAAGATTTTAAATCTTTTCATTTTTCCTTCTTGTTTCTCGACAATATTCGAAGACTGCTCGTCAGAGTAGCACTGAAAGATCAGAATTACTGAAATGTTGACTCGACTGATATAGCATGTCGCTTCGCGACATACGCGCCATTCGAAAGCTACCAATTTCTACTTGAAATTCTTCGAAATTACTCAAAGTATCGATAACAACCTTCGTTTCAAAGTACGTCAAGAAAATGGAGTTGACACTTTTGCTTCTTCAAGCAGCACGGCAAACTAAAAGTGTTGATACCTTGAGTTTCGTAGGTTTATACACTTATCGTCGTCAGTACGTCAGATGGAGCGTTGAATTTTAAAGCTCCTCGTATACGTGCTCAAACTTTGATATACTACGACTCGTGTTGTTCACAAAGACTTCTAAGTTCCGTTAAAATCTTTGGAACGAGGATGCTTAGTTTATGTTGTGATTCGAGATATCGGCAACCACCTGAAGCCACCAACCTGTTATCGTCATCGCGGCTCGCGGCGCTTCGAGATTTGCATTAATTTCAAACTCGGCAAGATTGAGGAAATTAACTTAAAATTATATCAGCGCGAAGAGACACAAAGAGCATGCTGATCTCATAATCGTAATTCACGTTTCATTTTCCTACGACGAAAAATCTATAATCTATGAGAAAAAGATCGGCCCGGTATTTGCCGAAGGTAATATATTATCGTCATATTCGCGTTCATCGAACAACATTACACGCACTTTCGCGATGAATAATTAATTTGTAACGAGAAAAGTGCACGTCACGTCACTTTTATCACGGAGGGATGATTTTATAGAAAGCTCTTAATTTGGGCCGGAGAGAAAAGTGTTGGAAAAATCGCCGAGCAATCGCCGAACACGCTCATTTATCCTTGTTTCTCGTCGCTCCGCGGGAAAAGAGGTGAGATCATTTTTTTCTTTCAACGAAGAAAAGACGCGTTTCGGAGGAAAATTCTTTTAAATCCCCACCCTTTCCTTTCGCTCCTATCCCGTGTCGTACGATTTTGTCACTTGCCGAGATAACGGCTCAAACGTGTTCCGGACGGTTAGTATTACTGTATTGATTCCTTCCTGTGTGGCACTTTCCACCCTTTCGCCACAACCACAGTCCATCCCCTCGACACTCCGTCGACAGAAAAGCATTCTCCGCCCTCGGATCCTCCTTAGCACTGCTGCCACCGACGGCTTTTCAACAGATCGCTTTTGATCTTGTGCGTCTCGACACCAAATAAGAACTCCGTGACTTTCTACGGTTAATCAGATTTTCCGAAGAAGATTAAGAGAAAAAAATAATCCCTCGAATCTCGTATAAATGTACACGGAAGTATTAAAATTAGTTTTTATTTTGTGTAAAGCGGGTGGATGATTCGCCATCGCAATATATCGGCTGCAAGTTGTTTCTATTGTGCTTAAAGATGTATTATACTTTTACATTCTATGTTATAATAATATTTATACTTTAATAAATTATATACATATAGTTGTGTTTATAAGAATATTTTCCTTAAATAACATTGCACGTTTTTGTTATTTATTTGTTATTATTTGTTATTATTTATATTGTTTTAAATTAAAATTGAAAAAAATAGTGTAACAGAAATTTCAATTTTTTTTTTTTAAATAAGTACTGTGTTCAAAATAATTTATGCAAAGTTTCATTGGGATTCAGAGATTAGTTACAAAGATTTAGAAG